>NC_142316.1:24778738-24972488 GCF_054855325.1 Carica papaya
TCTGACACTCATTTGTCTTGAATAGCACTTGGGATGTCACAAATGGTATCAGAACGTAATTATGCAGAACAAATCCCTTACACTAAGGCTTAGGTAGGAAGACCTTAGAAGTACCTAGGAAGAATAAGTCTTCTTATAAAAAATTTTAGACCACCAACTCATGTCTTCCTTTCTTTTATAGAAATGACGCGAAGAAGACCATCCATAGAGCGTACTGAGCAACTTGAAGCCCCGGATCACCCAATCAGGGCTGAATTTTTCGAACTCTTCTAAGTCGTCTAAGGATTGACTGCGACCGTAGGACAAAATCAAGCCAACACTTGTCCACCTTCTGCCCCCAAATACCAAACAACCGAGAGGTCCATTTTCCGAAAGATAACTGAGTCTAGGAAACTCAACCCACCATATTTTGAAGGTGTCCCTGACCCCTTAGTAGCCAAAGCCTAGATCCTACAAATAGAGAATTTTTTCTCTATCCTAGATCTGACTGAGGAGCAGAAAGTTTCCTTAGCAGCGTTTATGCTAAACAGTAAAGTCGAACACAAGTGGCGACGTAAGAAGGAAGTCCTACCTATCCTTACCATCTGGAAAGTTTTCATGGATACATTATTTGATAACTTCTTCCTTGCTTATGTCCCAGAAAAGAAGGATGAGGAATTTCAGGATCTCTGCCAAGGAAATCTGACAGTTGCCTAGCATGCAGCTTATTTTGCCCAACTGTCTAGCTTTACCCCTTTAATGGTCACTCCCAAAAGCCAAAAAGTTAAGAAGTTTTTAAAAGGCCTTCGTGCTGACATCTATGACCAGGTCGGGATACTGAGACCTAGCTCATATACAGAGGTGTGAAAACATGTCCAGTTGGTTAAAAATTTATCTCGACCAAGCACCAATGCATTGCCTGAGTCCGTACCCAATAATAACCCAAACTGCTTATGAGAAGATTGTATGATCTAGTAAGTAGCCACCCCGATAAATGAACTAGAATTGTTCCTCCCCCTACCTTGCCTACACCTATAGTTCAATCTGCCAGACCTAACCAACCTTGTTAGCATTGTGGTCGCTCGCATGGTGACCTGCCTTGTCGGCGTATCAATCATATCTGCTATCAGTGTGAAAGCACCCAATATCTTATAAAAGACTGCTCCCAGCGACAGAAAGACATGGCTAGGCCTGTAGCTCAAAATCACATGTACCACCTAGATGAACCCGATGCTCTTCTCACTCCTGTTCTCATTCGGGGTATGATTTTTATCCATGATACTTCTGCCAAGGCTTTGATCGATACAGGTGCTACTCACTCTTTTATTTCATGTGCATTTGTTGTTAATCTTGATTTTAGGCTAGAACCTTTAGTAGAAACATTGACATTAAAAACTCCCTCTAGGGGATTATTAGAAGCTCACTATGCATATAAAGATTATAAAATAAAAGCTTCAAGAATATAAGTATTTGTAAATCTAATGTTGTTAAATTTTGTAGGATTTAATGTGATATTAGGAATGGACTGGTTAGAGAAGTACAAAGTAATAATCGATTGTGAAAGTAAAATTATAATTTTACGGTCCCTAAAAAAGGAATAAAATTATTGTCATTATTTTTCCTAACAACTGAATAAATAGGAATATGGGTGTTGATCCTGCTGTGTGTTATATACTAATCGTTTGTAACTTTTTGAATGTCTTTTGCATTGAACTTCCTGGTCTGCCTCCCCCACAAGAAGTAGAGTTCTTAATTGAGTTGATACCTAGAACCTAGTCAATTTTAAAGCTCGCCTATCGTATGAGTTGCGCTGAGCTAACAGAATTGGAAGATCAGCTTTATGAACTTATTACCTGAAATTTTATTTGCCTTAGCCATTCTCCTTGGGGCACTCCAGTGTTGTTCGTGAAAAAGAAAGATAGTTCTCTCAGACTCTGTGTGGATTACCAGAAACTCAACCAAGTGACAATTAAAAACATGTACCCCTTATCTAGGATCGAAGACCTCTTTGATCAACTGCAATGAGCCGCAGTCTTCTCAACTATTAATATCAGGACGGGATATCACCAGCTGAGAGTCAAAGAAGAAGACACTTTGAAGACTGTTTTTTGATGCAGTTACGGTTTATATGAGTTTAAGATAATGCCATTCGGGTTAACCAATGCTCTTGCAACATTCATAGACCTCATGAACAGAGTTTTTCGGAATACACTAGGTCAATACGTTATCGTATTTATTTATGACATCTTAGTGTATTCCAAGAGCCTGGGAGAACATGCAGTGCACTTGACTGAAGTGTTGGAGACCCTTCGTCAGAACCAACTATATGCTAAACTTTACAAATGCCCCTTCTAATTAGATCAAGTTTTCTTTCTTGGTCACGTAATTTCAAGTGAAGGAGTTTTCGTGGATCCATCGAAAGTTGAAACAGTAGTCAACTGGAATCCGCCCACTAAAGTGCCCGAGGTACCTAGTTTCCTATGTTTGACTAGATACTACCGGTGATTTATCGACAGATTTACTAAGATTGCTGCTCCATTGACCCGACTCACCCGAAAGGGCATACCATTTTTCTAAAAATATGAATGTAGTGAGAGTTTTATGGAATTGAAGCATCATCTTACCTCTGTTCCTATGTTGATCCTCCTTGATAATACGGAAAGGTTTCAGGTCTATTGTGATGCATCTCATATTGGCTTGAGGTGTGTCTTAATGTAGCATGGCAGAGTAATCGTTTATGGGTCCTGACAGCTGAAACCTCATGAGCGAAATTACCCTACCCACGACCTGGAGTTGACATCTTTTATTTTTGCTCTGAAAATATGGCGTCACTATCTGTTTGGGTATACTTTTGATATTTATACCGATCACAAGAGTTTGAAGTATAGATTTTCGCATATGGAGCTAAATATGAGATAGAGATGCTGGATGGATCTCCTGAAAGACTATAACTGCAAGATCTTCTATCACCCAATAGAAGAAATGTAGTCGCTGATGTACTAAGTCGAAAGGAGTCCGCAGTGTTGGCCCAAACCAGGGCCTCCAGTTGGAAATTGATGGACGTTATATAGTCTCTCCACTTTACTAACTACAGCAAAAATACCTATCTTGCTCAGATCCGAGCCCTACCTGATCTCTTCATGAAAATCTGGAAAGCTCAATCCACAGACCTAGAACTCACCAAGAATCTAGGTAAGTTCACTTCTAACAAATCTCCTGATTTCAGGATTTTAGATGATTGAATGTTCAGATTTTGGAACTGAATTTGGGTTCTCGTTGCTGTTAGGACGGATGTTTTCAAGATCGCCCATACTTCTAAGCTATCTATCCATCCTGGGAGTACCAAGATGTACCGAGACCTAAAGTGTCAGTACTAGTGGCCGAAAATGAAGAAGGATATGGTCGACTACATCTCCTTATGCCTTACTTGTCATAGGGTTAAGGTAGAATATCAGAGACCTGGTGGTTTATTAGAAGCTCTTTTGATTCCTGAATGGAAATGAGAGCACGTAACTATGGATTTTGTCACAAGATTGGTCATAACTTGTTTAAGTCGAAATGCTATCTGGGTTATCATTGATAGACTGATCAAGACCACCCACTTTCTGCCTATCAGAACCACTGACTCCACCAGCAAATTAGCCCACCTATATGTTGATCAAATTATTAAACTTCATGGTGTTCCCTCATGTGTGTCCGACCGTGATCATCGATTCACATCCCACTTATGGGAAAGCTTTCAGAAAGCACTAGGGTCTGTATTATATTTCGGTACCACTTATCATCCCCAAACGAATGGTTAGTCTGAACACATGATCCAGACATTAGAAGACATGTTGCGTGCTTGCGTCTTTGACTTTGGCGATAACTGGTATGAATGTCTTTCCCTATGTGAATTTACTTACAATAACAGTTATCATTCTAGCATCAACATTGCTTCATATGAAGCACTGTATGGAAGGCTTTGTCGTTCTTCCATTTGTTAGAGTGAAGTCGGGAACCAACCCCATTTAAGACCAAACTTCATTTAGGAAACCATTAAGAATGTCGCAACCATCCGTAAGAACTTGACACTGCTTAGAGCCGCCAAAAGAGATATGTCGATAATTATAGGCGACCCTTGGAATTTTTCGTGGAAGATTAAGTTTTCCTCAAGATTTTCCTCTATAAGGGAAAGATATGGTTTGGGAAAAGAATGAATTAAGCCCTCGATACGTGGGACCTTTTCGGATCATCAAGTGTATTGGATCCGTGGCATACCGTCTCGCTCTATCCCGAGAGTTTACAGGTCTACGGGACGTCTTTCACGTTTGGATGCTAAAGAGGTACCACCATGACCCTTCTCATATTATTCCTCACGATAAAATGCAAGTACAAGCCAACATGACTTATGAGGAGGTTCCCGTTGAGATTCTTGGGTGGACCAACAAGGTCTTGTGTAACAAGACGATTTCCATGGTAAAGCTAAGATGACAGCATCATAGCCCGGAAGAAGCAACATGTGAATTAGAAAATGAGATGAAGGAAAAGTATTTGTACATGTTTGAGACAAATTTGGGGACCAAATGTTTCTAAGGTGGGGAGGATTTAACACCCTACCCATCGTTGTGCTTAATTAATTTGGAAAATTTTATTTATTCGGGTCATTAGGCTGCATTGAACTCATTTAATTTACTCTGTATGTTATTTATCATAAATCGTGAATCTTATCGATTTTAAATTATTTTGATTTATTTAATGTTATTTAATTTTTAATTATTTTTATTTATTTGTAATTTAATTTTATTTATATATTTATTTATTAAAAAAATTAGAAATTCAGAAAAAATGGTGAAACGGGAAAAATCCCACGAGGAAGGATAGCAGCCCACGCGGGATCACTGCGTGCGCGCATGCACATACAACAGGCGCATGACATGCAAACAATGCGTACGTCCCATCTGAGCACGCGACGCGGGACTTTGTGCATGACTTGTCTGCAGGCGAGTCGTTTGTGCGTTACCTCGCACGCAGGCAAGTGTCACACACTTTGCGCGCGCCGTCCACGGAGCAGGCCTGCACGGATAGCCCCCTGTGCGCTTGGGGCTTGCGCGCACGGCGCCAAGTGCGCCAAGGCCCTGGGCGTATGGAGGCTAGCCTCTGCATGCGCGACAGGTAGCCTGTGCACCTGCAAGCTAGCATACAGCGCGCCAGGTGAGCCACTGCCACCTTGGGTAGTGCGCTGTCATCGCCAACGGAGGAGGCCTTCCTCCCTCATTTTTCGTGCCGAGCATCTTTTTTCTCTCTTTCTTCACCATATTTTGCCACTTAGTGCGAATCCAACAATTCTAAATTTCTATAAATAGGTCTTCCCTTCCCACTCTTCTTCACACTTCCATTCTTTTATTTTTCAAGACATAGAGATAGAGAAAGAAAGAGAGTAATTTAGAAAGAGCGAAAGGGAAAGAAAAGAAAAACAGTGAAGGAGGAAATATCAAGGTTTTGGTAGAAATTTAGTATTTCTTTCAATTTCTTAAGGAGTATTTTTAGAAAAATTATTAAATTATGATAATTATGACTTTGTCCGTTTTACATGTTTGTGTGTTTATAAGTCTTATAAACTGAACTGTTCTTATTTTTAAGCATGTTATGTGATTTTTATATACTTGATATTTTGCATGTAATAAAAATAATATGAACTCGGTATTGTTATCTGGAAAGATAAAATAAATTAAAAAAAGGAAAAAGTGGAATAAAACATGAATGGTCCAAAGTGTGTATATGTATTGACATGCATAATGTATCAAGTGTTTCATTAGACTTTTTATCTCTGATGGGTATATGTTCCCCGAGCCCTATCCGGGGTATTTGCATCCCCTTCCCCCATATGATCTAGAAAGACGTAAGAGGATCGCTCCCTATGGATGACGGCGTATCCTCTGACGAGAGTGGTGGCATGAATATCTGTTAGGGGTCATATTTGGCTAAGTATTATCGTGACTGTAGATACTTGATAGGACTACTATGGTTTGTATGGCCATGATCATAAATTGTACCATGGTTTGGCTAGTTGGAATTATGTATGAGCAAATTTTCGTTATCTGTATCTGATCTGGTCATTCTACATAGGTAGTTGAAAATCTGTATCTTCCTTCAGAGATGAAAGTTGTAACGACTTCGCGAAGTATGATACGAAAATTTGAGAATTTCATGATTTATTCGATTTTTTCTATTATCTAACATGGTGTATATTTATTTGATTATATTAATGTACTATTTTCTTAATGAATAAATTATTTTTATAATGTAAGATAAATTTACGAAGTAGCCAAATAGTAAGTATTTATGTTAGAGTGATTCACCTTTAAAACCTTATAATGTTATTTGAATACTATTTTTCTTACTGAGCATATGCAACTCACTCTTTTTATTTCCCCCCATATGAGGAAGAAAATAAGGAACCGCAAGTTGACCTACCCCTGCAAGTCTATAAGGATCTCGTGGATCTACAAAACATGAGTGCATGACTATTCTCACACTCTGATGAGTCTAATAGTATAGTGAAAGAAGTGGCATTCTTTTGTATTTTGATTTTATAATTGTAGCCACTTATGGCCTCAGTATACGTATATAATTGAAACTTATATATAGTTGTAAGAGATTTGTATTAATTGGTTCTGCTGTATAAACTTTTATCATGCGCTCGTACTTCTATTTCTGTATCTAATACCCGTTTGCCTTGAATAGCACTTGGGATGTCATATATTTCTTTGCACGCCATGCGTGATAATTGATGCATTGCTTCTTCTGATGACTTGCAACTCCATAGAAGAAACAACGATTCACATTTTGTGCTGTTTATTATTTTTTTTGTAATGCTTGAACCACAACACTGCTACTCTTTTTTCTCTTCTTATTTATGTTGTTCTTTGAAATTGTGGCTAAATGAACACTTTATGGTTTCTCATGCTTAACCTTTCCTCATCCTAAACACAATGAAAGATGAACTCATTAATTGACTAAGAGTTCTTTTGACAGTTGTAACTCACCTTAAACTGACTAAACTGTGGCGGAAGATATATCAAAACTAAATACACTAATAATTCTTCTTATAAGTCCAGTCTGAGTGCCTTAAGTTTGGAAGTAGTATGAGACATTTCCATAAAATATTCCCTTGTGTTTTATTTCCCTTTGTATCTTATGGAAATAAGGTTAGCTAAAAGTATACTAGTTTCAACCTTTTCATTCTTGGTGAAATATTTCTCAAACTCCTTAAGGAAACTACTAGTCGTAGTTATCTAATTGAACATAATGGGAGGAAAGCTTATGAAATAACACATTTCATAATCATCAAACTTATATGGTTCGATTGTTCCACCTGTCAAACTCTCTTTTATCATTAGAGGTACTCTTAGCAGTAAACAGATTGAATTGATCGACTCGTAAAGTAAGGTCCAAATCCATTATTCCAAGAATAATGAAAACATTTTATGTCCATGTCTTGAAGTTTATGTCATTTAATATTGGGATGAAATTAACACTCGCAGAATTTTGTTTTATTTTGTTTAAAAATAATCTAAAAATCAAAACAAAAATAACATATATTTCCAAAATCCTAAATCCAAAATTTTATCGCATAAATCTTAATCCAAATTTGAAGAAAAAAAATTCAATATCAAAGATTTACTATGAGGTAGCTCTGATACCACTTGTAGGAATTTTATAAGATTAAATATGAATCTAAATCATCATTCTCATATTAAATAAAAAACATTATATCTAAAACAGAAGCATACTTAAATCTATAGCAGAATGAATCTGTACGTACTATAGTAAATCTTCTAAATTAATATGTGGTCTTTTGGAGTTCTCACACACTCTCTATTTTTTGTAACATAATAACATAATAGAAAAACTTTATGAATAATTTGGGGACCATAACTACATATTTGTATCCTTAAGTTTTTATTATTTCTAATTTGACCCATCATTAAATAAGAAACAATATTTTTAGTCTCTGCATATAAAAAAAATTCACACTTTATTTGATGCATTAAATCCTAATATCCATTTAACCTTAACATATCACTTTTAAACGGGTCTAATCAAGTTGATAGTCATTTAGGCACAATAAACCCACATATAAACCCACATATGATTTATTAAAACCCAATATTGAGTGTTATTTCTTTAACCATCTTGTCGAGTGTCAGGTTAATTCAACTTATCAAGGTAAATCATTGTGACATTTTGTCAATCTCTCTTGAATTGATTTCATTTAGCATGATTCTATCTTATGGTATTTAATTAATTCAAATCTTCATCTTAATTACTTTGGTTGATATTTACATTTTGAATTATAGGTCAAATAGAAAGAATTTGTTGAGAGTTTAAAGATTTTGAATATTAGAGTATATATGAGAGTTTTAATCATGTTAATTGATCTTGGATTTCACATCAACTAGACTATAGAAAAATCGAATGGAGAAATAGGATTGCGAAGGATATATCCAGACTAGTGGAGAAACCAAGAGAAGAAATTGAGCAACAATGACAATTAAGCGATAGAAACGATTAAGCAACAGTAGCAATGTAACTAAAGAGAAGAAAGTTATGGACTATATATTGAACAAAATAATGACAATAAGAAAAGTTAAGTAGTGAGCCAACAAAAAGGAGAAGACATCGATTGGGTAGTAATCCAAGTTGTTGTCAGAGTAGAGAATAAGGCAGTTGAGTAGTAAACAAAGACACACTAAAGAGAGAGGTTAAAGAAATTTAGAAGTTAAAGTTAAAGTTTACTTTTTAGGATTTTTAGGTGTGTATATTCTTTTAATCTTCAATTTAAACTGAATTTGAATTGAAAATTTTTGAATCCATGATTTTGAAATTGAGGGCCAGAATTTGATTACCTATAATTCTACTAATATTTGTCTTACTGGTACTTGGTACCATGCCTTTATGATATATCATAATAATATATTGGTATTATTATGGAAAAAATACTTGAAAGTGGTGACCCGTTCATTTGGTATTAAAGAACTGGTTAAAATAAAGAATAAAGTCCATAAAAAAAGAAGTTTCGTGATACTTTGATAAAAAATTAACTTTAAGAGATGATTACTTGAATTAGGAACAAATCTCTTAAAATATACATTGACTTATAACATATTTAATTGTTATACTATAATCCTAACTAGATTATTTTTGTATGAACAATACATGAAGAGCTCAAAGAAAGGAAATATTCACTCTCTCCTTATCGTATTTAGCTTAAGCCAGAAACATTAAATAGTTAAAATAAAAATATAATAATGTAAACAATGTTCAATAGACTCAAAATTAACAGTTAAATTGAATATGTACAATCAAAGTGAACAATTTTTTTTAGTCGAAGAAATACTCTTGAAGATTTTTTGAAAATAAAAACTAATTTTCTGGTAGATACTTAGAATTCTAAATTCTCTTCAAGAGTGAAAAATTAGTAGGAAGTAAGAAAGTCAAAGCAAAGAAGTGAGTTTGATGATGCCTCCATTCTAAAACCCTACAATAACCTTATTTATGGGTATAATAATATATTTAAATAAACTAAATCAATTATCACTTGATAATATATAATATAATTGAGTATTTTTAATCTATCACAACAAGACGAAAAAATGATATGATTTGATTGAATATCATAAACAATTTTTATTTTTTTCTACTATTCATTATTCACACGGGAGATTTAGGAAGAAAATTATAATTTTTTAATTTTACTTAAATATTTAAAAACTAAGTGTGTTTACATATTTAACATTTGGTCAAACTATTTACTTGCTTACCTCTTTCCGATAAATTAAAAGTTCAAATACTCTAAAATATATCATCTATGTAGCTAAGACTTAAAATTAAAAAAAAAAAAAAAAAAAGCCTGAGTGTGTTTTCTTGGAATATCGTCAAATAAAATTATAGAATATTTCAATTAGTTTTATGTGTAAAATTATCAAAACATTTGACATGGAAAAGCGCTTATCAAAGTAAATAAGGCAACTCCAAACTTGCAGCTTAAGCTCGTTCGCGTGTTGGCAGAGCAAAAATGGGAACATTTTTTTTTTTTTTTAAAAGAAAAATATAAAAGTAAATAAGGCAAAACCCTACCTCACCCTGGCCAGATTGTAACGAAAATTCCTATAAACTCCTATATAAAAACCAAATGGTGCCGTAGAACCGTAACCCTAATTGCTGAGCCACCTCTTGTTTTGGCTTCTCCATTTCCCTATCTCATAAACCCTAGCTTCCACCTCCCATTTCTTTCATCGCCGTCAATCACTTTTGTGAGTTATGCTTCCGATCAGATTTTCCTGCTTTACTTCTCTTTAGCGCCTAATACCTATAAATTTTTCTTAATTTCTCTGTTTTTAGGAATCGAGAAATTGCAGAGCTGCGAAACCATGTCGGACGAGGAAAGAGAGGAGAAGGAGTTGGATCTTACCTCTTCTGAAGTCGTCACCAAATACAAGAACGCTGCTGAGATCGTTAACAGTTAACTTTCTCCAATCCCTTCTTTTTATTTACAGGTTTATGGTGTTTGTTCATATGGTAGAAGTGTATAATATTTTAGGAGCTAGAAAGGATTGTTTTTCTGTGAATTACCGACGGGTTAACGCGTTTTCATTTGCAGAGGCTTTGAAGTTAGTTTTGTCGGAATGCAAACCGAAAGCTAAGGTGGTTGATCTTTGTGAGAAGGGAGATTCCTTTATCAGAGAGTGAGTTCTTGTTCGCCTCGAGTGAAATGTTTCCTAGTCGTTCATACACATTATGTCCCTTATGCCATGTTGTTTAGGGGAAATCTAAGCCGGTGGTACTTTACGAAGTTACTTTGAGTTGTATGAATTACTTATGAATTCGTTAAAAACAGAGCTTCTCTGAGATTGAATCTATTCAGGTTGACTTGTTCACTGCTACTTCAGGTCAAAATCCACTGGATTTATTTTTTAGATAATTGTTTTTAAATTATATTTGTCTGGCATAATGGGATTTACTTTTATTTAGTTGGCGACACAATGATGGATTTGTTTGTTTGTTGAAAAGGCAAACGGGCAACATGTACAAGAATGTTAAGAGGAAGATTGAAAGGGGTGTTGCATTCCCAACTTGCATTTCTGTGAACAACACCGTCTGTCATTTCTCTCCCCTCGCCAGCGATGAGACAGTGTTAGAGGAAGGTGATATTCTGAAAATGTAAGTCTTTCCTAGATTTTATATTTTATATGTTACGTACTGTTTGCGTTTTGGTGCATTGTCTGGAGAAATTTGGCTGGATGGTCTTGATGTGTGTTTGTCTTTCATGCAGTGATGTGGGATGTCACATAGATGGGTTCATTGCAGTAGTTGCACACACCCATGTTCTTCAGGATGGACCAATTACAGGTCGGAAAGCTGATGTTATTGCAGCTGCAAATACTGCTGCCGAAGTTGCTTTGAGGCTTGTAAGGCCTGGAAAGAAGGTATTTTGTTTTTACATATGAAATTGATTTCTTTTTTTTAAATGGTCTAGTGTTGGGTAAAGTAACTAATTATCAGGTGTTTGTATCCACATATTGGCTTGGTGGGGAGGTCAATGTGTATGTTAAGTAGTGCACACTACCTGTGTTTGATAATCAACCATTGGAGTTTTGTTTCCCTGTCTTGGTTTTTTTTTTTTTTTGTGGTCTTGAAATGTAACATCCTCGATGTTTTATCAGTACATGTCGAAAGCTCTTTAGATTTTTCTTTTTCTTTTTTTTTTAATTTTTAAAGCTCTTCCAGAAAATATTACTTTGAAATTATGTTTATTTTACTTTTGCTGTTAGTACCATTCCCTTAGAGGATGATCATTTCTGTAAGCTATGGATCAGTATCCACATGGTGCTCTTGTCATAGTTACTCTGATAGGGGAAATTATTTTTTGCCTTTATGCAGGAGATTGCCTTGTCTTGGTCATCTTGGGTCCTTTTAACAAATTGTTTAGTTTTAACAAATTGTCTTTATTATTTTTTTGAGAATCGGACTACTTAACAGTTCTAAGAGAAGAAATTCCGTATTCTGATGTTATTTCAACTTTCAAGAAATGTTTTTGGTTGAAATTTTTTAGGAATTTCAAATTTACTTGATCTGTGAACTTTTCTCTTGCAGATTAGGTTGTTAAGATATTTGATGATTAGAAGTAATTTTATTATGTTAGGTGAAAGTTCAAGTACTGGCAACTTTGCCGAGGTGATCAATTGCTTATTGATTTCCTCTTTTCCCTGTTGCCGATATCATTTGGCCATACTGGGGCTGCTTAAGGTTGAAACATCCTGTTTTGATGATGCCTCTTGCCTCTGTTATTGTCCTACATTGGTTCTAAGAGTTTTTTTTTTTTTTTTTTTTTTTTTTTTTCTTTTTTTTGATTTTTTTTTTCATGTTTTTTGTGTGGGGTTCTGGTGCTAGATGTTGATTGTTCTGCTTCAGGCATGTTTACATGGTTTGGGCATGATTCCATATGATGAAATAATTGTTGGCTATGGATTAACTTCCTGTGAAGCCTTCTTTAGTCATAGTTACACTGATGGAGAATCATGTGTCATTTAATTGCACTTTCAAAGACAAATCTGATTTTCTGTTGAAATTTAGTAGTGTGTGGCAATCTCTTTTAGCTTTGGCATTGCATGTTTTAGAAATTTATCATTGCCCCTCCTGGACAGTCCATTGGAGCTAAAAATTTTCAATCACTTTTTAAACACTTAATTCCCAAGTTTTCCCTAAATGATGAATAGTTTTTTAGGAGCTATGGACTGATGTTCAGATGAGGCTTTTTGTCATAGTTACTCTGATAGGGAAAAAGTGGAGCTTCTTCCTAAGCCTTTGATACCCTGTGATATGAATGTGATGTTGATGGGTTAGCTATGTTTTGGATCCGTATGTTTGCCTGCCATTATAATTCACATAAAATTTGAAATGGCTAGGCCTAACAGAGTGAGAATGGTCTATCTTATGTGCATGTTATTATTTGGATGCAGTTTTTTAGTTGTCTGCTATAATTATTATCACTAGGTTCTGGTGTTTCTGCATTTGGTTTCTCAATCAAACTTTGTTTAGCACTTCACGGATTCTTGTTATTTGGCAGAACAAAGATGTAACAGAAGCAATTCAGAAGGTTGCTGCTGCTTATGACTGCAAAATTGTTGAAGGGGTTCTCAGTCATCAGCTTAAACAGTTTGTGATAGATGGAAACAAGGTCATATTGAGTGTGGGTAATCCAGAGACGAGGGTTGATGATGCAGAATTTGAGGAGAATGAAGTTTATGCAATAGATATAGTCACAAGCACAGGTGATGGCAAGGTAATCATAAACCCTTCAGACATCATTTTATGTATTGTAATTTTATTTGTGTCCTGAGTTTTCGTGCTGTTAAATTTGCAGCCTAAGCTGTTGGATGAGAAACAAACGACTATTTATAAGAGAGCTGTGGACAAGAATTATCACTTGAAGATGAAGGCGTCTAGATTTATTTTTAGTGAAATTAATCAGAAATTTCCAATTATGCCATTTACTGCAAGGTTTTTCTTTCATTTTTTACTCCTTGAAGCTTTTTTTTTGGAGTGAAATGGTTCATTTCTCTCTTCTTGTGACCTTATATAAGACCTTCACCATAGGGCTTTAGAAGAGAAAAGGGCTCGCTTGGGACTTGTGGAATGCGTTAATCACGACCTATTGCAGCCATACCCTGTTCTTCACGAGAAGCCTGGTAAAATTTGGAAATTGATATGTGCATTTTGCTTGATTGCTGTTGGATTTGCATTTAACTGCAGTATATACTCAATGAAGTAAGATGTGTGTTTTTAGGTGATTATGTTGCTCATATCAAATTCACTGTATTGCTAATGCCAAACGGGTCAGATAGAATCACATCTCATTCTGCACAAGAGCTGCAACCTACTAAGACAGTAGATGATCCTGAAATCAAGGCCTGGTTGGCTTTGGGTACAAAAACAAAGAAGAAAGGTGGTGGGAAGAAGAAGAAAGGTAAGCAGTCACTTGCTGCAATCATGCTACTAGAGTTGTGTGAGCAAATCAATTGTGAGCCTTATTTGTCTTGTACATTGCCAGGTAAGAAGGGTGACAAACCTGAAGACTCGACTGAAGCCGAACCCATGGATGCGTCAACAAACGGTGGTGCATCCCAAGAATGACCCTAATGCCCCTTTCTTTGAAATTTTGGTATTTTGTTACTACCTTTGTATCTGGTTGTTTACGGGTTGAATTTAATATAGTGCTTAGACATTGATTCTATTTGGGATCTCCCTCCCCCCCCCCCCCCCCCCCAAAAATGCCTTCCCATGTGATACCTGTGCTTGTATTATTTTGGGTTCATATGTTCGTTATAGACAAGCAAAAAGTTCAGCTCCATAAACTATTCTTGATAGGGAATAGGCCCAGCAGACCTGTCAAAAGTGATTTTGTTATGAGAACATCCTAAAATGCCTCAGGTTTTTGAAAATAATGTCTCAAACCTTGATTGAAGGTATAATTTTTTTTAAATGTATGGATGAAAAATAAGGTAGGTATCATAGATTTTATTTGGGATTTAAAAATATATTTTTTTTCATAATTTCAGGTTTATGATGAAATATAAAAAAGTAAAAACATGTAGTTTTAAATGTCTTTACAAAGATATTTTTTTAAAAAAATATAATCTAAAGGGAATGTATTGAAGAAGCTCAATTTTTATTTTATTTTTTCCATTAGACTTAATAAATCATGTAATAATATTTGAATTAGTATATCAGACTTTGTGGGGATTAAGTTCTTCAAAAAATTTGAATTGAAGGTGTAAAAAAATAATCTTAAGAATTCATAATTCTGACATTTTCAACAGAATAAAATAGCTTCTTCAGTCACTGAAGTTAATTAATGTTAATTTAGTAAATAAACCTCCATAATCTCTTAGTTACAAAATAAATAATATAAATTTCATAATTTATACCAAACAATAGCCTTGACATGACTCAAATTATTGTGATAACTAACTACTTCATCAAAAATTGAATAAAAGAAATCATAAATCAAGAGTCCAAACAAATAAGCAATTTTTAGGAAATTGAATTAAAATTTTCATACAGATAAATGAAAATGGCTTTCTAATTCAAAATTTTGTTAAGTTGAATATTATTTTTATTCTTTTCTATTTTTTCCATTAATTAATGGTATATGTAAATTCTTTTCGAAAATATCTTTACACCTGTCGAGCATGTGAAAACAACGGAGAGCGGAAACCGGGACCCACATCGCATGCCAAACTATTTGCACTGGGCTCCCAGTCTCTTTCCCTAACCTTCCTCTCTTTCCATTCCCATTCCCATCCCCATCCCACCTCTAAAGCCCTAGCATCCCTCCCTACTCTCACCCTGCTTTCTATCAATGGCCAGCACTGCTACACCTAAGGATCCCGAGGACCGTCAAAACAGAGAAGACGAAGAGAATGCTCCTGGAGAAGACGAAGACACCGGAGCACAAGTCGCCCCGATTGTCAAGCTTGAAGAGGTCGCTGTCACCACTGGAGAGGAAGAGGAAGATCCTATTCTCGATCTGTGCGTCCTCTTCTACATTCTTGAATTTCTTCTTTTCCTCTTTCCTTTTACCCTTTGTTGATCAATTGTGTCGATTTTGTTTTTTCTTGTTCGTAGAAAAGCCAAGTTGTATCGATTTGATAAGGATGGTAATCAGTGGAAGGAGAGAGGAGTTGGTAGTGTGAAGCTTTTGAAGCACAAGGAGTCTGGCAAAGTTCGGCTTGTAATGCGCCAATCGAAGACTCTCAAGATCTGCGCTAATCATCTAGGTCTAACTTTTTAACCTTTTCTTTCCAAGTTTTACTTCGCTCAGTGCTTTGATTAAGGTCAAATACTGCAAGATAGAATCGGAAGATGTGTTGTATCAAGTGGGAGAATAACAAACTACGACCCCTATTTTTTTTTTTTTTTCCTTCGTAGTTAATTTTATTCAGTCTCTCTGTTTTTATGTTTGGTGAGGGACAACTTTTTTACATTTGTTAAATTGACCTTCGCAAGATTCGTTATGTTATATTTGCTGCTGCAGTTCTTCCTACAATGAAAGTGCAAGAGCATTCGGGCAACGAAAAATCATGCGTCTGGCACGCTACTGATTTCGCGGACGGGGAACTTAAGGATGAGCTTTTCTGTATCAGATTTGCCTCAGTTGAGAGTGAGTATTTGCTCTCTATTATCAGTTGCTTCTTGTCTTTCAGGGTTCTTACCCGATACTTTGACGTTGTTGAGTTTCCTATGATCTATACTCCTGGCTGATTATTTTGTATGTTTTTCCTGTGCAAGTTGTTTGAGCTGTTTATTAGCCTGTTTATGGTTGAAATTGATGAAAAACATTACCTATGATAGTAATAAAATTACCTCTTCATGGTGTGTTGGATTGGCTGTAAGTTATAGCTGTAAGAGAAATTTTCTCCTCTTAATGGTGTGGAAGTCACTCGGATTGGCTGTCAGTTATGGCTAATGGTTTGATTATAAGATCTAATGCATACTTTTGCTGTTGACTGCCTGTCAGTGTACTAATACTACATATGAACTAGTGCCAGAAACAAGTTTCAATAACTAGCATAAAAAATAAATAAATAAGAATAGTACTTTCGGTTGCATACCTTACAGCCTTAGATTTTGGACAAGGCAAGATTTTTCCATAACAAGATGAACCTTTTTTAAATTAGAGGTAAAATATCTGCTCAAAAAGAAAAGACTTGTGATTTACATTATATATTCTAGAACATTAAATTTTGTCTTTTTCTATAATTATATGATTTTTCTTCACATTTCTGTTCGTGGGTGCCTATTGAAGAGTTGTGGAGGACTATATTCCAATCAATGATACCATGCGAACCCAGTGATGGGGTTTCGGTGGGGGCAGGTGCCCCTACTGTAAATCTTAGATCATGGTGATTGGGTTTTACATACAGATAGCTAAATGTTTATTAATTCTTTTTGCAGGGAAAGATATTTTGAAGGTTACAAAAGTATAGCCCTATGTTTGAAATGAGTTCCATGAAGGATATTTTATAACTATCCCACCTACGGGAATCTTCTCAACATGAATTTCATATGAAAATGGGCCAATATACTTCAAACACTACTTGATTGAATTTGGAGAGAAATATGACAGTTTAGAGGAAAGAATTTTGCTGTGTTCTTACAATCTTGCTTATGTTTCCTAAATGTTGGATTCTGTGAAACTTAAAATCTAACTGAAAATAAACTTCTTTTATAAATAAATCACTTTTAGTTGTTCTACAAATAAAATGAAAATTTATTCTTCATTTTTCCAAAAGTACTCCAAAACCTTTATGTTAAAAATATCAAGTTTACCAACTATTCTTTCGCTGGAAGATTGATACTTCCATTTATCTTTACGAGGGTGTGGGTTCCAGCTTGAATATCCTTTTTGTATGTCCTTGTTAGGAGGTTGTTGTATTATTATTTGTGTTATTATTAGTGTGTATTAGAGATGTATGAATTTATAATCTAAAGAAAATATTATGTTTGTTCATATGAAGTATTTAGTCAATAAGTGCATATCAGTTTGTTGAAAGTGCAGGCTCAACCGATTTATGGGAACTGATGATATATGCAGTAGGCAATCTGGATCTTGGTCTGTTGAGTAGGTTATACTAATGTTATAACATGGAGAAACATTACCAAGAATAATCTGTGTTAAGTTGTACCTTTACATTGTGGCAATTGTGATTTGTAGCTTAATCAACTAATGATGTTTGCCTCAATTTTCTTTCCTCCAGATTGTAAAAGCTTCAAGGAAATGGTTCAGGAGGTTGCTGAAACGCAGGGGAAGAAAGAGGAAAGTGAAGATGCAAAAACTGCAGCTGGACTTCTTGAGAAGTTGAGTGTTGAAGATAGTAAGACCGACACGAAAGAAAAGGAAGAAGCACCTGTTGCTGTCGAGGGCAAAGAAAGTACAGCTGGAAAGGCAACAGAAACAGAGGAAAAAGAATGAGGGTGTTTGTGCAGAGTTAGAGAAATTTGCCTATGCTTAAGAAAGTTTGCCATATAGATAGAATTAGTGCTTTGTGTGCACAGTTGGGTGGATTATGTTAGACCTGCAGGCGGGGTGGTTTGATAGTTGGTCAGCTTGGGTTTGTATTTGACAATTTTCTGTTCATGATGTGAAGGGTGTTGTTTCATTGATTGCAGTTGGCCGTGAGCCCAATTACTCTTTCCTTTTTCGTCCACTTGTTACAGAGCCGATGCATGGAGAGGCAGCTGGTGCATGAAGAGGCAGTTAATTTCCGCCTTTTCTGATGCTTGGAGGAGTTAACCACAGCATGGTGGACATATCGAAACTGATTGAAATGACTGCAGTTAGGAGTTAACATGCATGGAGTGGGTGATCACCATTTAATTAGGTTAAAATAGTTAAATTATATAACTAATCTGGTCAAAATCCACACCCGTACCTATATGTGACTGGGTTAAAATTATTGACTCAAGACTAGTTTTAAAACTATTTCCTATCAACGTTTCTATAAAGGTGGATGATGTAACATATTAATCCTAGATCTTGGATTAACTTCTTCACTCTACATTATATGCGGAGAAAGAAATGGAGTAAGAGTTGGTTTCAAATTTTAATTATATGAAACAGGAATGAAAAGTTAATATAAATGAGGTAAAAATTTGGATGTTAAAATTAAGTTGGATGGTTTTTACTTTAACAAATAAGTATAATTTTATTGCATGAAATTAGTCTAATTGTTTAGCAAATACCTAATTTATGATTAAATTCTACATAATAAATAACTAAAAGTTAACATTTGAATAAGAATAGTAGAATTCAAGACATGAATGTAATTAATGAAAATCACGTATGAAGTTAAATCATATGCAGTGAATAATTAAAATTTAAGAATAGAATGATGGTATAGTGAAAGTCCCGAGGATATAACGAAAGCGAAGTTGCTCTTGAAGATCTGAGACATTGTACCAATTTTAGAGACTAATTACTAATATAAATTGAGCTAGAAGGAGGCTGGGAGCTAGTAGAAGATGTTGGAAGATTAGTTGAAGACAATGACAAAACTAACTTTGCAAATGGATCAGCAACCTGTTCAACTTGGACTACAAAATGAAATGGAAAACAATCTTCATGAAAATTCATCTTAAAAGACAAATAGTAGTTCTATGTGAAAATCATAATGTTTGTGTCCTTTCATACTAGGAGGATAACCAATATTCTAGCTCACGAATTGAACTTAGTTCCATAATTTTAAAAAAAAGTTGAAGCATAAGAAAGGCAACCAAAAGATCTTAAAATTGCATAATTCACAGCCCCATTGTATAGCAATTTACAAGGACTCATGTTATTTAGAATAGGAGCTAGAGTACGATTGATAAGATAAGCTGTAGTGACTACACATTCACTCCAGGATATAAGTGGATGTCTTGACTGAAAAGACAAAGTTCTCACTCCATTTAATGTATGCTGATGCTTCCTTTCCACTACTGAGCTTTGTTGAGGTAATCTCTACACAATAAAACTAGAGAATCACTACCTTTTTACTAAAGAACTCAGTGAAAAGTAATTCTTTTGCATTATGTGACCTAGAAGTCTTAATCGTAGTACTAAATTGATTCTCAATCATGGCAAAAAAATTTAGAATAGCAAAAGAGACATCGACTTTGCTTTTGAGCAAAAATACCCTTGTATACCTTGTGCAATCATCAATAATTTCTAAGAGGAATCTATGTGCAGCATGAGAATGTACATGAAATGGAGCCCAGATGTCTGTGTGTAACAAGATCAAAGGGTCTTTTTGAGATATTATACATGAAATAAAGTATAAATTTGTTTGTTTTTTGTGAAAGACAGATACAACAAAACTTATTAAGAGATTGAACTTCATCCAAATTGAGATACGGCTTCAGCAAAGCTAACTTTTTAATAGATCGATGTCCCAGTCAATTATGCCTAGGTTTGAACAGAAACATGTGAAACTAAAGAAACAGAGGACTTATTCATTATTGGTTCCTCATTCAAGACATAGAGTCTTGAAATTTTTCAACCTTGCTAATGCATCTTCTTGCTGTTGCATTCCTGAATCAGACAATGGCCAGGAAAGAAGCTGATTATCAAAGATGAATCAACTGTGAGAGCAGCCGTAAATATCAAATTATATTTGAACTGTGGGACAAATAGGACATCTTTGAACTTTATTAATTTGATGAATTGTGATTACAACTTAAGGATTAAGATCCTTATACAAACCTTTATTTTCTAATCTGACTCGTAATAGGATTACAGAATTCTACTTGAATTCTTAAACATTAATTTTACTAGGGAATCTTTGAGAATAAGCTTTAAAGTATCCTAAAATCACCTAATAATGCTGCTGTAGTTTTCATATTGTTAGGTAAAGCAATAGAGGTGCCTTGTATAGGTCTCGGAAAAGTAAATTGATAAGCCTTTCAACAGATATGTTTTAAAGCCCCTGATTTTATAATCCAAGCTTTCATGGAATTTAAGGCTAGATGTAGAGAAAAGGAAAAATATGTACCTGCTGCATAAGAGGTAGAGCAATCTGATTTTTCATTCCTTGACTTCCTATATGCAAGTAAATGGCTAGAAAACAAGCTCGTTAGTTGCTGATATTGAGCTGTATTCATATTCTGAATAGACCTATCAACTCCATGTTCTGATTTATTTACATACTATGAATTAGTAAGTGGCTAAGATTGAGATGGGACTTGATTAACACTAATTGCTTTCTGTTTCTGTTTATACCCGAGAGGAAAGCCATACAATATATAACATTTCCCAATAGTATGTCCATGAAATTTGTAGTATATGCAAAACGACCTATCTTTCTTCTAAAATCTATGATTCAAAAATGTATTGTTCTTTTTGTTGTCTGTTTTTAACTAAAAGTCACCTCATTTTCAGAGGTTCTCATATTAACAGTGCATTGTCGTTCTTATTGAGTAACAAGAGAAAATACTTTGTTAATGGAGGGTAGTGGATCTATCAGAAGCAATTGTGTCCTGATCTCTGCAAAGGAGTTACTAAGACCCATCAAGAATGACATTATGTATTCGATATGAAATTATGAGTTTTATTATGCAATTCCTTTGCAAGTGTATCTTCCTCAGGTACAAGCAAACATGAAGTTACTAAGCTCTTCGCACAAAGCCTTCAGCTTTTTGAAGTAAATGCTCACAGAACTTTGATTCTACATATGGTTGATTAATTTGCACTTTAGTTGAAAAATCCTTGGGCCATTGCTTTATTGAAACCTGTCTTTTAAGTCACTCCAAATTTCCATTGCTGAATCGAAGAATATTACACTTAGAGAAATATATTCCAAGATCGAGTTTAAAATCCAATAAATAATAGTCATTCCTTATTAGGTAAGAACGCGTCTGATTCATCCAGTCTTGGAATCAATTCACTGATAAATCTAATATTGTTCTTTGTTAACAGTGCTATTACGATTGCGTAGCTCTATGAGGTGTAACTATCACGTCTCAGTTACTATGAGACAAGAAAGAGGTAAGGACTATAAGAATGGTAAAGGAAATAAGGACTTAATGAGGTGGATTTGTTGACTATGAATCTTTCTTTAAATAAAGATTGCTACAGGTCTCTAAAAAATCAACACTAGTTGCTGAAAATATGTTAAATTTTTTTGTTTTGGAACATATATAATCAGCAAATCTAATTTACTGTTTATGTTGACTTGTTAACAGCTCTACCTTAAGTTCATTTTGTATATAAAGAGTTGGATGAATGCTGAAAATTATACCAAAATTTTCTAGCAAATTCTCATTCTTTCTTCCTTGTATTTTGCTCTCTATTTTTCTTAACCTTCTTAACCTCTCACTCAATTTTTCCATGAGCCTCAATAATGGTATCGGAGCAGTTTCTTTAAGGGACTGTATGCCTCATTCCAGCAAAAAAAAAAAGCTTCAAATGTCAACTTACCAGCTCCATCAATATTTATGGGGAAAATTATAATTATTTGGTGGCGAGAATGGGAAGCTTATCTTCTTACTTATGATTTATATAGCGTTGTGGAGGAGTGGTATGTAAAAGTTCTATTGTCTGAGAATCCCACCTTACCACAGATTAGGCAAGACGTAGAAGGGTCAATGAGGAATTTTAAAGGTCTTTCAATTTTTTATTCTGCAGTTCTGAAGACATATTCCTAAGGCTGGTGGCCTTTAAAACAACCAAGAAAACTTGAGAGGGAAGAATATGCTGGATGTACTAAAGTGAGAGGTTCAAAATTGCTGACTAAAAAGAGAATTTGAGCTGTTGAGAATGGAGGAGGGAGAAAATGTTAAAGAGTATTTTAGAAGAGTTATGAATTTTGTTAATCAAATAAGGCTGCTTGTAGGAGAATTCAAAAATCAGAGAGTGGTTGAAAAAATGACTTTCCTGAGAAGTTTGAATCAAAACTGTCTGTGATTGAAGAAACATTTGATGTTGAGAAACTTACTGTTGTTAAACTTATTAGTAAGTTACAATCTTAGAAACATAAGGTTTTAATAAGAAATGATGGGATTACTGAGAGTGCTTTCAAGCAAGGTCAAGGAATAAGTTTGGGACCTAACTTCAAAAGATGAAGGTTAGTTGATGTGATCCTAGATATAGGAAAACAAAAAATCCTGGAGGGATAAGAAAGGCATGCTCACAGGTAGGGAGTTACTCGCACTCACAAGCACACCTGCGAGGAGCGCAAGGGAGATAATCGCTTGCGCATGAAGACAACGTGGACACCGGAATAAGGATTCCTTCTCCCGCAAGGATTCCCGCAAATCCAACTTCAACAAGGATTGAAATTTTGGTCCAAGAATCATTCCTCCACCAGCCCAACACCAAAATCAAGATTCAAAATTTAAGATTCAAGAATCAAGAATCAAGATTTAAGATTCAAAAAGATATGTGGCCAAGGGAAAGAGAGGAAGATGTGAGTTCAATATGGAATCCTCTTTGGATTTTATGATACAAGAATTAAAGAAGAAAAAAGAAACATCAAGGGAGAAGGATTTCTTCTCCTATTCAAAGTCCTCATTGGAATTCTACTTAAAGAAGGACATCCAAGACCAAGAGGAATACAACAATCGACCATTAAGAGAGGAAGCTTAATTTAGATTTAATTTATTTTCTTTTATTAAGTATTTTAAATTTTCATAGTCTAAGTTATATTAAGTATTCAATTAGGAGTTTGTATTTCTTTTTCAAGTAGAATTAGAAGTTTAATTATGATTATTTAATTCGTTTTTTAATAGAATAAGTGGATGGAATTCTATACAATGATGCCATAATCACCTTTTGTATACACAAGTTCGAGTTCAATAAAATATTCAAGTTTGCTTTTAACTCTTTGGTAATTGTGAGTACTTTTTAAGAGGGTGTCTTCAACCATCTTACTCAATAATAGGTTGATTCAATTTATCAAAATAAGTTCTTATAGTATTTTGTCAATCTATTTTGAATTGATTTTACTTATCAAGAAGCAATTCTTGTGACGTTTAATAAATTCACTCTCTATCCCAATTACCTTAGTTGAAATTCACATGTTGAATGTGGATCAAGTAGGGAAGGTTTGTTGAGATTTTAAAGATTCTGAATATTAGAGTATGTGTGGAGTTTTTGATCATGTTATTTGATTTTGGATTCAACATCATTTGATATCAAATCTTAGGCTCGAGATAAATCTTACTATCCTATACTGCATTCTTTTTTTAATCAGTTATCCCCTGTATATTTTCTGCATCAATTCATACCCATACTAAAAATCAAAATAATAATAATAGTAATAGCTATCATATTTATAGTACCTATCCTACACCATATCCATTCGTGTGTTTGCATTACACCTAACATTGTTCTACAATCTACTTTCCCTAAGATTTCTTGAGGTATTCTAAATCAAGCTTGAGTCTTTTGATTCAAAAGAAGTCAATCCTGATGCTCAACTCGAGAGAAGAAGATTGTGAGGTAAGTACCAAACACAAGTGATTGTGAGAGAGAGTTATTATATTAACCTGTCTTGCAGATAGCACCATGTCAGATCTAAGAGCAACAAATAGACCAGCCACCTTAAAAGAGCACCTAGAAGCCAGGATGGATGACATATTCCCCAAGCTGAGTGATGCAGTATCTAGAATCAACAATGAAATCCAAAATCCCGCATATACATCAGCAATCAGAAACTCAAAAGGTTAAACAAACCCTCCCTACTTGACCCGCACTCAACAGAGGAGTAAAAATAAAGATGACTGGGAAAGAAATAAATAACTAGAATTAAAAAGACACTACAAAACTTATCTCAATAAGTGATCTCAATTTCTAACACAACAAGTCGGTCGAAAACCCATTCACTCACTCTTGCAAGTTAGAAACTTAAAATAAAGATATTTGAATTTTATTAATAAGCTAAAAATTTTGAATTGAAAGCCTATTTATAATGTAGGTCATACGATAATAAGAAAAAAAATAATTTCTTAATTAATAGTAGAAATTGCATAGGAAATTAAATCTAAAATAGAATAGAAAATTAACAAAAATTAAGAAAATTACAATTAAAATATGATAAATATGATTTTTCTATCAGAAAAACTTTTAAATAGGGAATATCTTAATTAATTGTGGCTGATTTAGCGGAAAAGATTCTGCCAAGATATTTTTCTTTTTCTCAAGTGTTTTCTTTTTTCGCGAGATTTGATATTTAAATAATTTTCCTCTTTCTCAAGATAGCTTGCAATTTAAGAGCAATTTCCTCTCTTGGCTGATCTTTAATTGTGAAGATTTTCTATATGATTAGGAAATAAAATTCTTTGAAAATTTTTTTTTTCATATCTTGCAGAATTTTTCCATTTTCTTGCTTATTTCCCTCTTGCACTTGAGGTGAATAATATATACTATTATACCATTGGGTTAATGGCCATGTTGTCTTCTTTTTTTGAGTTTCTTTAATGGGTCCAAATCTATCTTTCTCATTGATCTACGCTTGAATAAAAAATTAGAAAACTTGTTGTAATCTTTTAGCCCTCCCCCTTGTAATAGGCCCACTTGGCATTGAGATATCCTTTCCGCTAACTTGATCCATGTCCATGCTCACATCATCACTTCTCTCTTTAAAAATAATCATCCTCGAATCTGGACCTGCATCAAAAAAGAAAATGTTAGAAACATTAAAGGTAGTAGATACACCATACTCACCTGGGAGATCAATTTTGTAGGCATTGTCACTGATACACTCTAGAACTTGAAAAGGTCCATCTCCTCGGGGGTCCAACTTAGATTTTTGCTGATTGAAAAATCTTTCCTTTCGAATATGAACTCATATCCAATCATCGAGTTGCAACACTACTCGTTTTCTTCTTTTATTGGTGCGTCATGCATAGGATTCATTCTTCTTCTGGATATGATGTTAGACCTTCTCATGTACGGCTTTAACAAGTTCTGCTCTCTGCTGACCATCAATATCCTGAATTTCTTGCAAAGTTGAAGGCGTGAGGTCCAACGGAGTTAAAGGATTAAAACCATAAATAATCTCAAAAGTTGAAAATCCTGTAAAGGTATGAATGCTCTTATTATATGCAAATTCTACCATAGTCAAACAATCCTTCTATGTTTTTAAATTTTGGCCAATTACAACTCTCGACAAGGATCCTAAAGTCCTATTAACGACCTCAGTTTAACCATCAGTCTAAAGGTACAGTAGAAAATAACAACTTAGTTTCTAATTTACCCTACAGAACTCTCTAAAAGTGACTAAAGAATTTTACATCTCTATCACTCACAATTGTCTTAGGAATGCCATGAAGTCTCACAACATCTCTAAAAATCAGGTTTGTGATATTTGTCGCATTATCAGTCTTGTGACATACAATAAAGTATGTCATCTTATTAAATCTATCCACGATGATAAATATGCTATCACTATCTCTCCTGGTCCTAGGCAATCCTAATACAAAATCCATAGATATATCTATCCAAAGCGCTGTAGGAACAAGTAAAGGTGTGTATAATCCATGAGGTAGAACTCTATATTTGGTCTGCTTACATGCAACACACCTACTATAAATATGCTCAACATCTTTTCTCATGTTAGGCGAATAAAATGCTCATTCAATAAATTTGGAGTCTTAGCTACCCCCAAGTGCCCCATTAATCCCCCGCTCTGAGCCTCACGCACCAGTAATTTCCTGAGTGAACAGTTAGACAAACATAACTTATCATCCCTAAAGAGAAAACCATCATGCCTATTAAATTTCTAGAATGCAGAATACTCACATACATCATAAACAGTGAAAAAATCATTATCATTAACATATATCTCCTTAATATGTTCAAATCCTAACAACTTAGAGTTAAGTATAGAAATCAAAGCATACCTACGAGATAATGCATCAGCAACAATATTATCCTCACTTTATTTATACTTGATTACATAGTGAAAAAATTCTATGAACTCGACCTATTTACTGTGACGATAGTTGAGTTTACCTTGACCTTTAAGATGTTTCAGGAATTCATGGTTTCTGTGGATCACGAACTCTTTTGGCAATAAATAGTGCTGCTATACCTCTAATGCTCTTACTAAGACATATAACTTCTTTTTATTAGTTGAGTAGTTCAACAGTGTGCCACTAAGTTTCTCATTGAAATAAGCCACAAGACGCCCTTCCTGCATTAGATCTGTTCCTATATTAATACCTGAAGTATCACATTCAAACTCAAAATTTTTGTTAAAGTCAAGTAAAGCTAAAATAGATGTAGAACATAATTTATTTTTCAATAAAGTAAAAACATGCTCTTGTTTCTCAGTTCATACAAATTTTACATTTTTCTTTATCAGTTCATTCAATGGTGCTGATATGGAACTGAAATCCCTTACAAACATGTAGTAGAAGCTCGCCAAACCATGGAAACTCCTTGCCTTATTGGCTAATGTCGGAGTAGAACATTCTTTGATTGCTTTAACTTTATCCTCATCTACCTCAATGCCCTGTCACTAACTACAAACCCTAAAAAATTAAATTTTCACTGCAGAAGGTACACTTCTTGGTATTTGCATACAACCATTCTTTCTTGAGGACCTCAAGGATAGACTTGATATGTTGAAGATGATTCTCTAAAGACTTGCTGTAAATCAAGATGTCATTAAAGTAAACTATTATAAATTTACCTTAAAAAGGTCGTAAAACATGGCTCATAGGTCTCATGAAGGTGTTAGGGGCATTAGATAACCCAAAAGGCATTTCTAACCACTCACACAACCCATACTTGGTTTTAAAGTCAGTTTTTCACTCATCTCCAAGTTTCATACCAATTTGTTGGTATCCACTCTTAAGAGATCTATCTTAGTGAAAATAGTAGATACAATTAATTCACCCAATATATCATTTAACCTATCGATAGGATGTCTATACTTTATTGTTGTTTTGTTGACGGTTCAACAATCCACACACATCCTCTAGGAGTCGTCCTTCTTAGGCACAAGTAACACTGAAACAGCATAAGGGCTCAAACTTTCTCTTACATGTCCCTTATTTAATAACTCCTCCACTTGCTGCTGAAGTTCCTTTGTCTCCTAATTGAATATCGTGAATTAAGACAAACAAGGTTATCTTTTAAGACTCTGCAAAAATTCCTAAAAAAGGATCTTATTCTCTAAAAGTTCAGAAGTAAGCACACAGAAGAAGCATATGTGATACTCTTATGCTTATAACTAACTAGTTAGGTTGCAATTAACCACTTAGATGTATAATGGAACTAAAGCATTTAAGAAAGAATGAAACTAGGAGTAGAAAAATACAATTCTGGACTTAAAGCGTTAAGGATTCAATTAATCCATATAGATGTAATTGAAGTGTTATATCTAATTATTCTATCCCAATAATGGTTTTGCTCTATGACTTACTTAAGTTTCTGTTATGCAAATGCTAATGCAGAATATTGAATGTAATGTTGTAAAAAGAAAACAAGGGAGTCACACACCTCTTTTTTTTTTAGCTCTCTGTCTTTTTTTTGCTCTCCATTTTTTTTCTCTCTACTTTTTTTTTTCACAAATTCTATTTTTTTTTCATAATTTTTTTAATTATAATAATAAAATAAAAAAATTCTTGAAAGCAAACTAAATGGGTTAATATTTTATATAACAAGTGCTAATTTTATATAAGAAAATAAATGTAAATAGTAAATCAGAAAAATAGTAGATTTACTTGAGTTTAAACTATGATACCAACTGATACGGAACCCAGGATTAACAATGAAATCTAAAACTCTACATATATATAAACAATTAGAAACTCAAAACCCTAAGCAAACCTTCCCTACTTGACCCGCACTCAACATGGAGTGAAAACTAAGGTAATTGAGAAGAAAATAAATAACTAGAATTGTAAATACACTAAAAGACTTACCTCGATAGGTGATCCTAATTCCTAGCACAATAAATCAGTCAAAGACCCACTCACTTACTCTTGTAAGCTTGAAAGCTTAAAACAAGAATACATAAATTTTATTAATAAGTTGAAAATTCTGAATTGAATTATAATTCTAAATTGAATGCCTATTTATAGTGTAGACTATGCGAATAATAAGGAAAAAAATAATCTCCTACTTAATGTTAGAAATTACATAAGAAATTAAATCTAAATTAGAATGGAAAACTAGCAAAAAATTAGAAAATTACAATTAAAATAGGATAGATATGATTTCTCTATAAGAAAAACTTTTTAAATAAGGAATATCTTAATCATTTGTAGTTGATTTAGGAAAAGAGATTCTGCCAAGATATTTTTCTCTTTCTCAAGTATTTTTCTTGTCCGCGAGATTTGACATTTAAAGAGTTTTCTCATTTCTCAAGATAGCTTGCAATTTAGGAGCAATTTCTCCTCTTAGCTGATCTTTAATTGTAAAGATTTTCTACATTATTAGAAAATAAAATTCCATAGGAATTTTCTTTTTTCATGTCATATAGAATTTTTATCTTTTCTTACTTATTTTTCTCTTGCACTTGGGGTGAATAGTATATACTATTATATCCTTGCGTTAATGGCCATGTGGTTTTCTTTTTTTGGGCTTCTTTAATGGGTCCAAACCAATCTTCTTTATTGATCTACACTTGGATAAAAAGTTAGAAGACTTGTTGTAATCTTTTAGCTCTCCCTCTTGTAATGGGCCCACTTGGCATTGAGATATCTTTTCCACCAACTTGATCCATATCCATACTCACATCATTGAGTCTAACAATTGGCGATCTAGTTGCCAGGATGGATAGGAAAGGTCGAGGAAGAGACCATAAAAGAGAGAACAACTGTACCCAATGTCGACATAGTAAGGAGAATATTGAATCTTAAAGTGATAATAGTGAAGGTGACTGAAGAGACTACCAGAGGGAAGATGATGATATCAAGAGCATTAATATGCAGATACCACCGTTTAGAGGGAGGAACAATGTTGATATCTACCCCGAGTGGGAAAGGAATGTATACCTAATATTTGATTGCCATAACTATAATGAACCCAAGAAGGTCAAGTTTGTTGCAGTCGAGTTTACAAACTATGCTCTTATTTAGTGGGATCAATTGACCGCCCTTAGGTGATGAGATGGAGACAAACTTGTTTCTTCATGGAGAGAGATGAAATCTATCATGAGGAAGAGATTTGTTCCATCTTACTATGACAGAGTTATAGTTTGCATAAATGACACTTTTATTTCTTAGATTGAGTACATATTTAAGTCACTTACTGCCTAACTCAGAGGATTTTGTGAATTTTGGATGTAGATGGGAAGACATGGCTCAATATCCAAAAAACAATGCAATAGAACTGATCTAGCACACAGATTCGTCACACGTGCTCAAGCCTTGGGCGAGGCTTGCATCCTAGCAGGGACAGGAAATATCAGTTTGAACACAAGCAAGTCTTGGGCAAGTGATGTGAACTCGGAAGACCAAGAAGACATCAAGAAGCATCAAGAAGATAATTGGGGAGAAGTCAGAAACAAGATTCAAGTTCTAAAAGGACTTATTACCTAAGCTCACGCCAAAGGCTTTCAAAAAACCTTGAATTTGTCGTCCAAACTTGGATCACTCAGGAAATCAAAATTTAAATCCCAAGAAGTAGCAAGAACAAGTCCAAGAAAACAAGAAAGCTCTCGATCATATCTGGTTCTGGTATGGGAAAAACATGGCCAAGAAGGAGGAGGCAGGCACCATCCCGCTCACCCGCACGGGAACCACGCTCACCTAGCCATCCCGAGCTATGTTTCTTTTTGGGGGGGGACTGAGGAACTCTCAATGGACTCTGACTACCTGCAAACAGAGGCAAACAAATAAAGAATGATAGAAGAAAAAGTTGCCATGTCTATCACAAACAGAAAGGGAATTTTGCATGGCTACACAATAAGATAGAATATCAGTATCAGAAAGAGATCGCACAGAATGAGAATTCTGCATGGCTAACCGAAGCTGAGTAGAAGAAGGGAACCATAAAGAGAGAAGAAGAAGAATACTTCGCAACATGGGAGAGTGGGATCTACCAAGTTGAATAAAAGTCCTACACGATTTTTAAACTCCTAAATCATTCACAATTCTAGAAGGGCAATCTGTCTAAATAGCTATTGCAAAATAAAAAGGAAGAGTTCAGTTGGGAGTCTTAGCCACCGAGGGAGAAAACATCATATTAAATTTTATTTTATTAACTATTTGAATTTTAATTAAGCTAGGTTTTAGTATTTTATTTGAACTGAAATTAAGAGTTAGATTTAGAATTCTTAATTTAAAGTTTAAGTCAAATAAAGATGGAGAAAGTTTTTAAATAAAGGCCACTACCTTCACTTATAAACTCAATTCAGATTATTAATAAAATTAAGATATTCTTGTTTTTAAGCTTCTAAGCTTTCAAGAGTAAGTGAGTGGTTTTCAATCGATTTGTTGGGCTAGGAATTGGAATCACTTATCGATGTAAGTATCGTGGTGTCTTTTCAATTATGGTTCTTTATTCTTTTCCTAGAATCTTGGTTTTTACTTCCCTATTAAATGCATGTCAAATTGGGAGGGTTTATTTGGGATGTTGAGTTTTTATTTACTAATGTATAAGTAGGGTTTTGGATTGCATTGTTGATTCCAAATTTTTCATTAGTTTGTATCAGAGCTTAGGCTCCGGTAAATCTACTATCTTTTTAATTTATTATTTGCATTTATTTTCTTGCATAAAATTAGCACTCGTTATATAAAGTACTAATTTATTTAGTTTCTTTTCAATAATTTTTTAACGTTGTTATTATAGTTAAAAAATATTATGTGAAAAAAGACAGATTTTGTGAAAAAGAGAGAGAGAGATTCTGTGAAAAAAAATCCAGCAAACCTAATTGCCCTTAAAGAAGGAAAGTCAGCCAAAAAAAGCTTAAAAGCTGGGCTAAAAATTTAGCCAAACTGCCAACAAAGCAAGGCTGCACATCCCAATGCCAAATTTCAAAATTTCAAGAGGTGTGTGATTCCCCTTGCTTCCCAAATTTTTTTTTCAGCACTGCATTCAAACATCCTGCATTACTATCTGCATAACAGAAATTCAAGTCAGTTTTAAATCATAACCGTCATCTAGGTAGAATAATTAGGTGTAACATTCTGATTATATGCACATGGATTAATCGGACCCTCTACACTTTAAGTCTATGATTATCTTTTCTACTTTCAGTTTCATTCTTTCTTGAGCACTCTAGTTTTATTATGCATCTAAATAGTTAATTGCATCCTAATTACTTAGTTATAAGTATAAAAACATCACATATTCTTCTTTTGTGTCCTTAACTCTGAACTTTTAGAGAACGAAATCCTTTCTTAGTATTCTTTCCTGAGTCTCAAAGACAACCTTGCTTGCCTTGATTCAAGAGATTCAGTTCCGACTCTCAACTTGATGGAAGAAGATAGAGAGAGGTAAAAAGAGTGATTGTGAAGGAGTATTTTTTTTTCCATTAACATTTTTTTGCAAATATATCACAATCTAGTGAAAGCAACCGACTTAAGACTTTAGAAGAATGCATTGAGGGTAGAATGGATGACACGCACAATAGATTGAGCTTAGCCATTGAAGGCATAATAACAAGAATTGATGAGAGAGATGGAAGACGGAACCGTAGCCATCCAAGACACTGACACCGTCAAGTGATGATGAGTCCTATGGCGATAATAGTGAGGTCGATAGAAGAGTGGTCCGGAGGGAAGATGATGACATCAGATCTATTCTAATGTAGATACCCCCGTTCAGAGGCAAGAATGTTGCAGAGACCTACCTCGAGTGGGAACAAAAATAGAGTTGATCTTTGTTTTCCATAACTAAAGTGAAATTAAGAAAGTAAAGTTAGCAGCAATCGAGTTCATAGATTATGCACTTGTTTGGTGAGATCAAGTGACTACCTTCAGGAAAAGAGATGGAGATCAACTTGTATCCACCTCGAGAGAGATGAAGTCCATCATAAGAAAGAGGTTTGTTCGATCTTATTATGATAGGGAATTGCACTAGAATCTCCAAATATTGACCTAGGGATCCATGTCTGGGAAGGCTACTATAAAGAGATGGAGATGATAATGATCAGGGCTAGAGTTTATGAGAGTTTAGAAGCCAGTATGGCTAGATTTTTGAGTAACCTGAATAAAGAGATTACCAATGCTATGAAGCTACATCACTATATAGATCTAGAAGAGATGATGCACATTGCTATGAAAATTGAGAGGCAACTGAAGAACAGGTGTTCATCCAGAGGAAATTACCAGTCTACTCCTTAGTGTAGCTCCAGATGGCTTAGAAAGAATGAGAGGAAGAGGTTTGAAAAAAGGAGGGACAAGTCTAGCTACATTGAATCTAAAGGTAACTCTAGACCACTATTATTACTCAAAAAAAAAATTTATTAAGTGTTTTAGGTGTTTTGGAGTTGGACATATCGCTTTACATGCTCCAACAAAAAGATCATGTTATTGCGAGATGATGACGAGATAGAGAGTGCCAATGAATACAATAGTGATAAGGATAGCAAAACATTACTAGATGACCATGAAGACAGTTTAGCAGTCCTAGTGCAAGGCGAGATCCTAGTTGTCAGGAGAGCACTAAATATGTAATCCAAAGAAATGAATAACGATCAAAGAGAGAATATCTTCCATACCAGATGTCATGTGAATGAGAAGGTATGCAATTTAATTATAGATAGGGGCAGTTATGCTAATGTAGTCATATCCATCTTGGACGACTATGGCAGTATGATAGATAGGTACATCATGACGGGTTCAAAAATCAATACTCTTTATGTCTAAATGGCTTCAAGCATATTTTAACACATCTACCTCCAAAAGAGGTCTATACTGATTAGATCAAAATTAAGAAATCTTTTGAAGAATATTCAGGAAGAGAAAAAGAAAAAGGAGGCTGAAAAGAAAAAGAATGGCCAACTGAAAGAAAAAGAGGCTGAAAAAGATAATAAAGAAAGCCCATTTGGTGTAACAGAGGCCCAAAAGAAAAATAAAAAAGGCCCAATGAGAGAAAGTGAGAGAGAAAAAAAAAAGATTGTTTATATATGAAGGAAAGAGAAGTAAGAAGAGCGATTTGTGAGAAGAGAAGCTTAATTATACTTTGGTATAAGGAAGCCTATATGAATTTGTCTGACCTTGATACTTATTTGCCTCGTTCTATTTTCTTTATTTCACAAGAATATGAAGATGTATTCCCATAGGAGATTTCGGATGGTTTACCATTACTACGAAGAATCAAACATCAAATTGACTTTATCTATGGAGCTTCAATTCCCAACCGTCCACCTTATTGAAGTAATTTTGAGGAGACAAAGGAACTTCAGCAGCAAGTGGAGGAGTTATTAGGTAATGGACATATGAGAGGGAGTTCGAGCCCTTGTGCTGTTCCAGTGTTGCTTGTGCCAAAGAAGGATGGTTCCTGGAGGATGTAATGTGATTAAGACCCAAATTTCGTTCCAAAAATAAAATCCTACAACAATGAAGAATCCCATAAAAATCCAAACTCTTGCGAAACAATTACCTACAAGTCTATTGCAGCATGAGGTCATACTCATGCAACACAATAGACGTACACATGTAGGTTCCCCAAGTTTCGTCCCAAATAGGCAAGCAAGTCCAGAATCCTTTTATTTCCTAAAAGGGATCAAATCAAATGGAAAAGTAAATTCTACTTTACTAAATAGGAATGCCTTAAACAGAAAAGTAAATTTCACTTTCCTAAATAAGAACATCATAAACAGGAAAGTTCTTTGACTACTTTCCTAAATGGGACTATTCCAAGGAGTGGGATGAGTTTGTCCAAATGAAACTTAAAGCCCAAGTAATGCTTTATGGGCTTGAAGAAGTTATAAACCAAGAAGAAAAACCCATTTATGGGCCAACCCAAGATGGCCTATAGACCTCATGACCAAAGTGGGCCAAAGCCCAAAAGAGATCCATGGATAACATGTGCCACGCATGTGACCCCTTAGCATATGTGCGGACCATCACATGTGCGAAAGAGCCCACCCGCATATGCAGGTCCATCGCACGCATGAGACAGCATGCGAGGTGTGCGGACAAATAACTCTGCATGCCTGGCGCACACATGGAGGTGTGCAAGAAGTTCTCCACATACATGCAGGCAGCAGATCGCACACGTAACAACCTGTGTGTGTGTGACCTGCACCTAGGAAGGAGATCCATTCGACCCAACCGGCCCAGCTGGGTAACCCAGGGCCAGCCTGTGCGGTTTGGTTCTTTCTAGTCCTTTTTGGACTCCAAAATTTCAACTTTTCCTACTTCTACAAGGTGTCCAAATTTTTCAAATTTTCCATGCGCAAAATATACTAAAATTGAAGGTGAAATTCCACTCAAGGTTGAAGAGAAGATATACTTAAAGAATTAGGAAAAGAGACTATTATTTAATATTATTTTAATGTTAAACCTTATCCATATGATTAATTAATTATTATTTGGATAAGGATAGGTATTTTATTTTATGTATTTAAATTAAGTGTATGATAGAATAATATTATTTAATTATTTATTTATTTGTTTCTAATTAAATTAGAAATTAGAATATGGATACGAATCCTAAATCCTATTCCATGTAAAAGTAGTAATTAAGAGCTTATATAAAATAAAGGCCTTAGCTCAAGCATTGTAATCATCATCTTAAGAATTAATAAAGTTTAAGTTTTGAGCTTTTATTAGCCTCGTACAAAGTTTTCTCTCCAAATTCTTCCAAACTAAGTGGGCTTGCCAAAGTCTTGATTGAGACAACAAGTTGAGATCGACTTATCGGGTAAGTTGTGACATCTTTTCTTATTTTTGTTTCCCTAGTTTTTGTTATTATTTTCTTAATTTTTTAGTATTGTAATTTCAATTTGAAGGATGAGTTTTAATTAAGTTGTTTGAGTTTTGATATTACATGTAATTGGGTTGAGTTTTGGGAGTCAAAATGATTCTTCCCATACCCTCCTGCGTCAAGTGGTATAAGAGTTTAAACTCCTAATGAATCTGTTTATATTAATTGCTTTAGCATTCTTGTGAATTAATTAACAATTTAAATTAAATTTTGTTTTGTCAATTTGTATTGCATCCTATTTGAATTTATATTTATCAATTTAATTAAAGTGGTTAGTGTTTATTACAAAAAAAAATTATAAAATTAAAAATACAAAAATATACCAATTGCACACCATAAAACAATTGGCACACTATTGCATATTACATTCTAAAGTAGAGTAACCGCATAATAAGTGAGATTAGAAAATCTTTATGGATTCAAAGGCAGAGTACCTCACCCAATAGGTGTGAGTAAAAACTTTTGGACTTCATTCTTTTTGCATCATTCATTTGCATAAAGTAAAGAAGATTAACTCACTCATTGTGAGCAAAAACCTTTTCTGCTTCACTTTTAGTTGATCATTTTGTATCTTGGAATTTTCGCTTAAATGTTGCATAAAAAAACTCGACCATTTATAAAGCGTAGCTAGTATTGGACAGTATAATTAGAATACACCTTTTGACTACATCCATTGGGGTTAATCGGATCCCTACAAAGTAGAGTCTAACTAATTTTCTTTGTGATCTACGTTTTCATTATTTCATTATACTGTTGTTCCATTACATATCTAGGTGACTGATTGTTTCCAGTTGCTTAACATATAAACATGAGTTCACTCTTTCTTCTTTGTGTGCCAAGAAAGACTAACGTGCAGATCCGATCTAAAGTGAGTCTAATTCTAAATACTCAACTCGACGGAGGAAGCTGTAGTATGAGAGACTGTAAGGTAAACACGAGGGAAGGTGAGGAGAGTTCATTTGCTTTCACTAATCTTTTCTTGTAAGAATCTTTCACAATGAGTTTATATGAAGAACTTGCCAAACTCCGGCACAACATGAGAAAACTCCAACACCTTTTTGATGAATGGAAGGACTTAGTGCAATAGGCATTAAGGAATGAGATGGCCCAGTCATGTAATGATGTGATGGAGAACCTTCCTAGTCAAGAAGAGATTTATGCTCCCGCAATGGTCGAACACCTTTTCACTGAAATACAAAAGAAGGAGAAGAAGTCAACCATCAAGATGAGTCGTGTGTAACTGATAACTCTTTTATAATCAGTGATGATACCTTGCATGATCTAGGAGGAAGTGTGATTCTAATCATGAACCAAATCAATGATGAAGTTAAAAAGCTAGACAAGTATAGAGTGATTTCTATTGTTATCATTAATCTTTTCCCTTGTGATGAAGGTCAAGATTTAAGGGCGAATCTTTTTGAAGAAGGAGGAGATGTTGGGATCATAGATGGCCTAAATTTAGTTCCGAAGTTGAAATCCTACAACAATGAGGAATCCCATGGAAATCCAAACTCTTATGGAATAATTATCCGCGAGTCTACCGGAGAACGAGGTCATACTCATGCAGCACAACAGACGTATACATGCAGGTCCCACAAAGTTCTGTCTCAAACAGGAAAGTAAGTCCAGAATCCTTTTATTTTCTAAACGGGATCGGCTCAAATGGGAATGCCCTGAATAGAAAAGTAAATTTCAGTTTCCTAAATAAAAACACCGTGAATAGAAAAGTAACTTCATCCTTAATTATTTTCCTAAATGGGATTATTCAAAAGAGTGGGCCATGTTTTCCAAAAGAAGCTTAAAGTCCAAGTAATGCTTCATGGGCTAGGAGAAGTTACAAGGAAAAAAGAAAAGCACATTTATGGCCCAACCCAAGGTGTCCCAAAGACATCATGGCCAAAGTGGGCCAAGCCCCAAAAGAGATCCGTGGATAGCATGTGTCGTGCATATGACCCCTTCGGCACATGTGCGGACCATCACATGTGTGGGAGAGGCCACTCGCACACGTGGGTCCATCACCCTCGTGAGCTAGCACACGAGGCATGTAGACAAATAACTTCGCAGGCTCGACGCATGCAAAAAATGTGCGCAGGAAGTGCCCCACCCGCTAGGAGTTGAATAGATCTATTATTTTCATTAAGATAGATCTTATGAGTTACCACCATATTAGGATGAAACTTGGAGATGAGCGAAAAACTGCTTTTAGAACTAAGTATGGGTTATTTAAGTGATTAGTAATGCCGTTTGGGTTATCGAATGCCCCTAACACCTTCATAAGACTTATGAACTATGTTTTACAACATTTTCTAGGTAAATTTATGATAATTTATTTTAATGATATTCTTATTTATAGTAAATCTTTAGAGGATCACCTTCAGCATATCAGGTATATCCTTGAGGTCTTTAGGAAAGAACAGTTGTATGCCAATGCCAAGAAGTGTACTTTTTGCTGTGAAAAGTTGATTTTCTTAGGATTTGTAGTTAGTGTATAAGATATTGAGGTGGATGAGGAGAAAATGAAAGCAATAAGAGAATGGCCTACCTTGACATCAGCCAGTGAGGTGACTGTTCAGGTTGTCTTGATGCTAGTGGTAAATTAGTGTCACACTAAGGGCATATATAATAAAGTTTCGATAAACCGAGCGGTTGAGTTCATTAACTAGAATTGAGCCTTTCAAACTCTTAATATTGTTAGTAAACTAAATTTTAGGAGCGTCTCTGGAATTGTTTATTAGCAAGAATTAATCAACAAGCGTCATTTTATTAATATAGGATTAAAGAAAGAGTGGTTGTTAGGAGCGTCTCCAACAACTAGAATGATTTATTAAAAGTTGATAGGAATTTTGTTTGCATCAATGATCAATCTTACTAGTTGAAACTGATATTACTTCTTTAATTGAAACTCTATCATAATTAATTTTTACTAAATTATTTTGCTGAATTATTTTATGCTTTGATTGCTTTTAGTTTTGATGTTTTATTTAATCACTTTATCCCAAAACAAAAACCTCTATTTTTATCACTAGCCATAAGAGAATATTAGTTTTCAATTTTCTGTGGATTCGATTCTATTTACCGCTACTATAATATTATTTTATTATTTGAATAAAAATTTATATATTTTTTTGATGGATTTGATGTCCGAATTTTGACATCATTGCTGGAGTGTTGAAGTAACTAATTTAATTATTATTTTTTTTTTACGAATAGGTTTGACAGTGGAGAACCTCTTCTTTACGATATAGAAATCGAGAAAACTGCCAAAAACTTAAGAAAATAGGCTAAGTTAAACAGGAAAGCATGTTAGCAGGACACAGTTCTTGAAGTTAACAATACAAGCACTAAACCTGAAGCAGAAACAGAGTAAATGGCCGAGGAACACACGTTGAGGGAGTTGGCAGCACCGCTTACAAATCAGCAGCCTCTTTGTATCACTTACCCAGACCAGGACGTGGCATTTGAACTAAAATCTGAGTTGATTGACTTATTTCCCAAGTTCCAAGGATTAGAGAATGAAAACTCGCACAAACACCTCAAAGAATTCCATGTCGTGTGCTCAAGCATGAAACTGTAAGAAGTGTCTGAAGAACATACTCAACTGAGAACATTTTCCTTTCATTTGGATTATGCAACTAAGGAGTGATCGTTCTACTTGCTTGCTGGCTTAATCACCACATGGATAGACATGGTAAATTTATTTTTAGACAGGTTTTTCCCTACTTCTAGAGCTACTGGGATAAGGAGGGAGATATGCAGAATCAAGCAAAAAGAGAGTCTTCATGATCATTGGGGAAAGATTTAAGCAGTTATGCACAAGTTGTCCACAACATAATATCTCAGAACAATCTTTCATTCACTACTTTTATGAAGGGCTACTACCCACAGAAAGAAAAATGTTGGGTATAGTTGGTGGCAGTGCCATAGTGAACAAAACACCTCGGAAGCCCAATAATTGATAGCAATCATGGTTGCCACTTTACAGTAATTCGAAACCACACGAGACACCCCAAGAAGGGTGAACGAGGTAAGTGTATATTTTTATCAAATCACAGATTTTATAACTAACCACTTTAGTACAAAACATGGTTGTAGAAAACACTCAGCGAGCTAGAGTATGTAGAATCTGTGCACATTCTAGACATTCTACAGGCATGTGCTCTACATTGAAAGAAGATGACCAACAACATGTCAATACGATAGGAGGATTCCTAAACCAACCACAATGAAGGTATGACTCTTTTTCCAACACTTATAATCCGAGATGGAGGGATCATCTTAACTCCAGTTACAGAGCAAGATAGCAAAACTTCCGACAGTACCAGTCAAGACCGTCTCCAGAAGAACAACCCGCACCTCCAAAATAAAATGTATTTTAAAGAAATTTTAAAATCTCTTTCTATTAACACTCAACTATTTTAACAGGAGCCAAGAGCGAGCATTAAGAATTTGAAGACCCAAGTAAGCCAGCTGGTAACGTCCGTGAGTAAGCTGAAATCCCAACGGGAACTGCTTTCTCAAACAGAGGTAAATCTGAGACCCAATGTGAGTGTCGTCACATTGCGAAGTGACAAAGAGCTATTGGAAAATTCAAGTATGGCAACCCTTGTGCAAGGCTTCCGGAAAGGTACAGAGCCAGAAATTGTTGTTGATGACAAGATAGATTAAACAAAACCAAATTCTAACCAGTCAACACTGTTTACAATCAATCCACCTTTGCTAGAAAGGTTTGCAAAATCAAAGAAAGAGAAAGAGGACAAAAAATCCTAGAAACCTTTCGCAAAATCAAGGTAAATATCCCTTTACTTAATGCAATTAAACAGGTACATCTGTATGCCAAATTCTAAAGGAACTGTGCACCAATAAAAAGAAGCTAAGCTGCAATGAAAAGGTGAGTATGGGGGAGAATGTCTCGAGTATAATTCAGAAAAAATTACTCCTTAAGTGCAAAGATCAAGGTGTGTTTGTTATATCTTACAAAATAGGTACCTTAAGTATAAAGAAGGCTATGCGTGATTTAGGAGTCTCAATAAATATAATGTCGCTGTCCATTTATTCCAAGCTGAATACTACTCTATTGGAGGAAACTAGTGTTATCATTCAACTAGCTGATGGTTAGTTGTCTACCCAGAGGGAATTCTAGAAGATGTACTAATCTAAGTGGACAATCTTATTTTTCTTGCTGACTTTTATATGCTAGATATGAAGGATGACAAATCCTCTAACTCTTCTGATCTTTTGCTAGGTAGGCCTTTCTCTAGTACAACTAAGACAAAGATAGACGTACAAGATGGTACCCTCACCATGGAGTTTGATGGAGAAGTTGTGAAATTTAACATTTATGATGCCATGAAATACCTTGATGATTTAATCTTGTGTGTATGGTATGGATGTCATAGATTCTAAAAATTAAAAATGCTTTCACTTATAACATGGTAATAAGTTAAATGTTGTATTCTATAATGATTTGAATGTGGACAACTTAGTCACCTTGGAAAAAGATTTTGTTGTTGAAAGGAATATGCAAGAATCAGTGTTTGAATTGGAGGTGCTTAAACCACAAAATATAATGCACCGAACATTGATCTCCCTATTTCTCGCATGAAGCTTCCACCTTTTGTTTGTAGGCACTGAAGCTGGAACTGAAATCATTACCCGAACATCTGAAGTATGTGTATTTGGGAGATGAAGAAACCCTTGTAGTAATAACTTCTAACAAATTGAGTAGGATAGAAGAGGGTAGGTTAATTCGAGTGCTTCAGGAGCATAAGGAAGCAGTTGAATGGACCATAACTGATATAAAGGGGATATCACCTTCCATGTGCATGCATAAAATACTACTGGAGGAAGACAGCAAGCCAAGTAGACAAGCACAGAGACGCCTGAACCCACCATGATAGAGGTTATAAAGAAAGAAATCTTAAAACTTCTTGAAGCTAGAATCATCTATCCGATTTCAGACAGTCAAAGGGTATGCCCGGTGCAGGTGGTGCCAAAAAAATATGAGTAATAGTGGTTGAAAATCGCAATGGTGAGCTTGTATCCACTAGAGTATAGAATGATTGGAGGGCTTGCACAAACTATAGAAAGCTGAATGCATCAACCAAAAAAGACTAGGTCAAATATTGCTTCAGGACTGCATATGATGTAGTGTTTCCTAGTTTTTAGAAGTTTAATATTTTTTGAATTTTATATTTGTAATCATGATTTAGTGGGTAGTTAAATTTTAAGTTTATTTAATGTAAGTTTTTCTCTTTGTTGTTGTATTCCAGTGACATCCTTCTATGAAATTTAGATTTCTCTATTTTTTTATCTCTAAAAACTTTCATTTGGTATCCGAGTTCTCTTCTTAAGGGACCTATGTGTGAGTTTTGACACGTCGTGGAAGCTGAAGCCAGTCTCTCATCAATTGCTCCGCCGGTGTTCAACGGAGAAAACTATCAAATTTGGGCAATACGCATGAAGACATACTTGGAAGCTTTAGATCTATGAGAAGCTGTGGAAGAGGATTACGAAGTTCCTTCACTGCCGAACAATCCCACTGTAGCTCAGATCAAAAGTCACAAAGAAAAAAGTATCAAAAAGTCAAAGGCGAAAGCAACTTTGTTCGCTGTTGTTTCAACAACCATATTCACAAGAATTATGACTCTTGAAATAGCAAAAAAGTTTTGGGATTATCTGAAGGAAGAATATGTAGGAGATGAAAGGATACGAGGAATACAAGCACTGAATCTAATAAGGGAATTTGAGTTACAAAAGACGAAAGAATCTGAGATAATTAAAGAATACTTAGACATATTATTTGGCATCATCAACAAGGTCAAGTTACTTGGCACTAATTTTACTGATTCAAAAATTGTAGAAAAAATTCTTATTACTGTACCTGAAACATATAAAGCTTTAATAACCACTTTGGAGAACACAAAAGATCTGTCCACGATCACCTTGGCAGAGTTGTTAAATGCTTTGCAAGCTCAAGAACAATGGAGGCTGAAGGAGCCCTAGCAGTCAAACACCAGAATGCCAAAAGGAACAATAGGAAAAACTTTATGAAAAATCAGGTCTCAAATTGTGAGAGCACTTCAAACAACCAAAATTGAAGCAAGGGTAGAAGCTCAAACGAACATTATCCTCCTTGTAAGCATTGTGGTAAAAAAAGTCATCCACCATTCAAGTGTTAGAAGAGACAGATATAAAATATAACAGATGCAATGAGCTTGGACATGAAGATGTTATTTACAAAAATAGATTTCAAAAACAAGATGCAGATGCCCAAGTTGCCAATCCAGATGAAGAAGACTAGATTTTTGTGACAACGTGTCTCTCAATAAAGAGCTATTTAGAATGTTAGCTGATTGACAGTGGTTATACAAACTACATGACTTATGACATAACTCACTTTAAGGAATTAAAGCCTACCGAAATCACTAAGGTCAAAATAGAAATGGTGGTTACATTGCTGCAAAAGGAAAAGGAACCATTGCAGTTCCAACAATCTCAGGTATAAAAATAATTTATGATGTTCTTTATATACCAGATATTTATCAAAACCTGCTGAGTGTAGGTCAGTTAATAGAAAAATGATTTAAAGTGTCTTTTGAAAATTAGTATTGTCATATTTATGATGTTGTTGGACATGAGATTTTTCAAGTTAAAATGAGAGATAAAAGTTTCTCATTTGACCCAATGGAGGAAAAACATACAGCTTATTATGTTGAAATTAACAACACAGAAATATGGCATAAGAGGCTCAGGCATTGTCATCTTCAATGAATGCTGAAAATGAAAAAAATGGTATCGTTAAAGGCTTTCCAATTCTTCTCAACCGTTTGTCAAAATGTCATGCTTGTAAATTTGGTAAACTAAATAGATATCATTTCCAAAATCATCTTGGAGAGCCTCACAAAAGCTGCAACTAGTCCACATAGATATGGGAGGACCTTAAAGAACACCATCACTTCAAGGTAGCCTTTACTACATTCTTTTCATTGATGATTTTACAAGAATGTGTTAGATTTTTATCTTGAAATTCAAATCAGAAGTGGCTGGAGATTTCTGAAAATTAAAAAAAAGAAGGTGAAAAATCAAAGTGGCCACAAAATTCAAGCTTAAGGTTTGATAATAGAAAAGAATACACCTCTGCAGAGTTTAGTTTGTTCTATGAGGAAGCTGGCATTAAACATTAACTCACTGCCCCTTATACTCTAAAACAAAATGGAGTTAGCGAAAGGAGAAATAGATACATCATGGAGATGACCATATGCATGTTGCATAAAAAAGAGTTACCAAAAATGTTTTGAGCATAAGCAACAAACACTGCAGTATTTCTACAAAACAGACATCGAAGCAAAGTTTTGGAAGATAAAACTCTGTTCGATAATTGGAATGGGTATAAACCTTCATTAAGCTTTCTCGAAGTTTTTGGTTATGTGTGTTTTGTTCATATTCCACAGATCAAGCGGGATAAACTTGATAAGAAGGCAACTCCCAGGCATTTTTATGGGATATAGTTCAGTTTTCAAAGGCTACAAGGTGTATCATCCTCAAATAGGAAAATGACAATCACTAGAGATATCCACTTCAAAGAGGTTGAGAAATAGAACTGGCAGAATATAAGAACAGGTAAAGTCTTATAAGAATTTAAAGACAATTGTTTTGGAGTAAAAAAACAGACCAGTGGAAAAATGAATTCGAAGATGATCCTCTAATAAGAGGAACAAGACCACTTTTAGATATCTATCAGAGATGCAATATGTGAACCTACTAGACATGAAGAAGCTCTTGAAGACCCGAAGTGGAAAAGAGAAATGGAGGAGGAGATGTCAATGATCCAGAAAAATAAAACATGGGAATTAGTTGAAAGACCAGAAGGTAGAAAAGTCGTTGAAGTAAAATGAGTATACAGAACAAAGCTCAACGCATATTGCTCCATCAATAAATAGAAAGCCAGACTTGCTGTTAAGGGTTATGCTGAGATTTTTGGTGTTGATTACTCTGACACTTTTGCTTTTGTTGCTAGATTAGATACAATCAGATTATTACTAATCATAGTAGCACAAAAAGGTTGGAAAGTGCTCCAATTAGATGTCAAATAAACTTTTTTAAATGGTGTTTTATCGGAAGAAATATATATAGATCAGCCAGATGGATTTGTGGTGTAAGGTGAAGAGGATATGGTTTACCTGCTAAAAAGCTCTATATGGCCTCAAGCAAGCATCTAGAGCCTAATATAGCAGGACAGATGAACATTTGCTGAGCTTAAGTATTAAAAAAAATTTATTTGAAGCCATTCTTTATGTTAAAAAGAAGGGAAGTGATATTCTTATTGCATTTTTTTATATTGATGATCTTTTAGTAACAGAAAATAATGCACGATTGGCTGAGCATTTCAAAAAAGATATGATGTAGGTCTTTGAGATGACAGATCTTGATCTTATGACTTACTTTCTTGGGATGGAGGTCAAGCAAAATCAAAATGAAGTGTTCATTTGCCAGAAAAAGTATGCAAAAGAAATATTAAAAAAATTACAGATAGAAGAGTGCAAAGCAACAAGCACACCAATGAGTTAAAAAGAGAAGCTGAGCAAGGAAGATGGTGCTGATAAAATTGATGAAAATTATTATAAAAGTTTGATTAGTTGCTTAATGTATCTTACAACAACAAGACCAGACATTCTATTTGTTGTAAGTCTTTTATCTTGATTTATGCATTATGCTAATGAAATGCATTTAAGAACAACAAAAAGAATATTAAGGTATATTAAAGGTACTGTCGATTATGGATTCAAGTTTGAAAAGTGTGAAAATTTCAAGTTATATGGATTCTCAGATAGTAACTGGGTTGGATATGTTGATGAGATGAAAAGTACTTAGGGTACTGTTTTAGCTAAGGTTCAGAAGTTTTCTCATGGTGCTAAAAAAAAAAAGAGATTGTAGCACAATTCACTACAGAGGCAGAATTTATTGCAACAATAGCAGCAATAAACCAAGTTTTATGGCTGAAGAAAATTTTATCTAATCTATATATGGAGCAAAAGAAAAACTCTGAGATTTTTGTTGACAATGAAGCAGCAATTGCAATTTCTCATAATCCGATGTTTCATGGAAAAACTAAACATTTTAATGTTAAACTTTACTTCTTAAGGGAGGTGCAATAAAATGGAGAAGTAACATTAATTTACTGCAAGTTTGAAGATTAGCCGACAGATTTGTTTACAAAACCACTCCAATCAGCAAGTCCGAGCTTCTAAGGCAGCAAATTGGAGTTCGCAACTCCTAAAGCAAGGAGAAGTGTTAAATATTGCTTCAGGACTGCATATGATATAGTGTTTTCTAATTTTTAGAAATTTAATATTTTTTGAATTTTATATTTATAATTATGACTTAGTGGTTAGTTAAATTTCAAGTCTATTTAATGTAAATTTTTTCTTTTACTACTGTATTCTAGAGACATTTTTTTATGAAATTTAGATTCCTCTATTTTCTTCTCTCTAAAAACCTTCAGACCATTTCCCACTTCTTTTAATTGATCAGATGCTGGAATATTTGGCTGAAAGAATACACTACTGTTGTCTTGATGGTTATTTAGGTTTTTTACTAAATCTTTGTTGCACCAGAAGATTAAGAAAAGATAACTTTCACTTACACCTTTAGCACCTTTACCTACAAGAGGATGTCATTCAGTCTCTGCAACACCCTGGCGATATTTCAGAGGTGCATGGTCAATACTTTTTCTGATTTTGTGGAGAGTATAGTAGAGATATTCATGGATGATTTCACGGTTCACGATAATTCTATTGATGAGTGCTTCAGCAACCTCACAAAAGTACTTAATGGTGCCTTGAATCTAACTTTTTGTTAAACTATGGAAAATGCCATTTTATTATTGATGGTGGATTAATTTTAGGACATATGGTGTCTTCAAAAGGGATAGAGGTAGACAAGGTAAAGATTGATGTAATTAAATCCTTGTCTTACCCTATGAGTGTACGAGAAGTGCGATTTTTTTCTGGACACGCAGGGTCCTACCGACGCTTAATCAAAGACTTCTCTAATATTACCCAATCTCTATGCCGACTGCTACAAAATGAAGTGGTGTTCGAATTTAATGCATCTTGCAAGGAGGCATTTGATATACTTAAGGAGAAGCTGGTGTTAGCACCAATCATGCAGTCGTCAAACTGGGAGTTACCATTTGAAATTATACGTGTGCCGGCAATCAAGTCGTGGGTGCAGTCCTTGGGCAAAGGATAGGCAGAGACCCTCATGTGGTCTACTACACCTCAAGAACTCTTGACAACGCTCAGATCAATTACTCGACCACAGAAAAGGAGCTCTTGGTGGTTGTATTTGCCTTGAAAAAATTTCATTCTTATTTGCTTGGTATTAAGGTGATTGTATTTTCAGACCATGCAGCTTTGAAGTACCTACTCAAGAAGAAAGAGATGAAATCGAGATTGATTCGATGGATACTCCAGCTACATGAATTTGACTTCGAAATGCGAGATAAAAAGGGTATGGAGAATCATGTTGCCGACCACCTTAACTGCCTACCATTAAATGAAGAGTCACTGCCGATAAAAGACGATTTTCCAAATGAGTATTTCTTCTCAGTTCGGCAATTAACACCATGGTACACTGATATCATTAACACTTAGTTACCAATACGCTTACAAATGAGCGGTCAAGAAAGAGGCTAGATATTATGTCTAGGATGATCCCTACTTGTGGAAATACTGTGCGAATAAAATCATTAGACGTTATGTATAAAAAATTGATGTCCCCTCCATTTTAAAATTCTGTCATTCTTATGCTGGTGGAGGACATTTTGGCCTAAAGTGGACAGCCCGCAAGGTGTTGGAATCTGGTCTGTTTTGGCCCTCTTTATTTCATGATGCATGTGTATTGCAAAATGTGTGAAAACTGTCAAAGAACTAGAAACTTAGGCCGTAGAGATCAAATGCCACTGACACCTATCCTGATTTGTGAAATTTTTGATCGTATGGGGTATAGATTTTATGGGGCCATTCCCCTCATTTTTTGGTAATTCTTACATATTACTTGTTGTTGATTATGTCTCTAAATGGGTAGAGGCCAGGGCCACCCGAACTGACGAAGCTCAAATAGTAGTGAACTTTGTCAAAATTCATATTTTCCTTAAGTTTGGGATACCGTGAGCAATGATAAGTGATAGGGGAACTCATTTTTGCTTTAATTACTTTCCTTCATGCTAGAGAATCTTGAGCTTTAGCATAACTGGTAGGTTCAATGATATCAATATTGCACCTTTGGGAAATATCTTCCAAGATCCTTATACCCTTAACTGGAAGATCATTCACCAATTCATCAGCTTTAAGTTTATTATGGACATTAAATGAAGAATCAGAATACAATTTTTTTTTTTAATTTTCCCAATCCCATGTTGTTGTTTCATCAATCTTCACATTTCTACTTAGAATGACCTTTTCCGTTTACAAGCAGAGAATCCTGTATCCTTTGGTTTCTCTCCCATAGCCCACAAGAATGCCTTTCTGAGCTTTGTTGTCAAGCTTGCTTTTTTTTTTTACTCATATATTTAAAAATAACATATGCTATCAAATACTCGAAGATGATCCACAACACGCTTGACACCATTCCAGGCTTCATATGTGTCTTGTTGTCCAATGCCTTGGTAGATGATCTGTTCAGAAAATACATAGAGGTATTGATTGCCTCTGCCCATAGTTTATCTGACATCTTCTTCTCAAGTAAAAGACATCTAGCCATCTCCATTACTGTTTTGTTTTTCCTCTTACTCACACCATTTTGTTATAGTGTATATGGTGTGGTAAACTGATCAACTATGTGGTAAGCTAATGAACTATATCTGCACTATTATAATACTCAACAAACTGATTCGAAATATACTTAGTACCATTATCAGATCTTAAACATTTAACCAACATACTACTTTGATTTTCTACTGGAGGCTTAGATTTTTGAAAGATAGCAACCACTTCACTCTTGAATTCAATAGAATAGACCCAACACACCCTAGTATAACCATCAATGAAAAGGACGAAGTATTTGTAACAACAAAATGAGCCTTTTTCATAGGACGATACCCATATTGTGGATAAGCTAAAGCTTTTGGCTGGCTCTCCTTGCTTGTCCTTTAGGAAATGGTAGTCTAGTCTGCTTGCCAAGTTGACATGTTTCACACAATTGAATATAACTAATGGTTGCAGTCATGTTTTTAGCGATCTCCTTTTACTTCATATATTTGAGACTTTTCTGATTAAAATGCCCAAATCGTTTGTGCCAAAGATTTAAAACAACATGCATGGTGTTGGAATAGACGTGTTCAGAAATCTTTTCCCAATCAATGACAAAACTTCTATTTTTCATCTTTACATAAAATAATTATTTTTTAGAAGTATTAAAGATAATGCGTTTATGATCTTTGAAGTAAAGAGAGTAATTTTTCTCAAGCATCTGTCCAACACTCAATAGATTTTTTGACTGATTTCATGTATAAATAGAACATTAGGAATAGTTTTAATACCTGAAATCGTTTGAACATTGACTGAGCCCTTGTCTTTGACTTCTAGAAAATCTCCATTGTCGACTTTCACTTTGAACTTGGAAGTCTCATCAAGATTTCTAAACATTTCAGAATCATTGTATAAATGATATGTTCATCCACTGTTAATGAGGCATACATCAGATGAATCATTTATTGATAAGCAAGAAACTGCAAAAAGTTACTCTTACGCATTAGCTGCATCTACTAAGAGAGCTTGCTGTGGTTTGAAGTCTTTATTTTTGAATTTTCAGACCTTTGTAATGTGCCCTAACTGCTTGCAATTCTCACAAGTTGCATCAGCCTCTACTAATAGTATTTCTCGAAATGTGTGGTCTTCTTGCAGTGTATGCAAGGAGGAAAATTTTTCTATTTTGAACCGTCACTGCTACTATTACCTTCATTTTTGCTTTTGTTCTTTTGATTGAATTGTTTCTTGCCCTTACCAACTTGTTGTTTTTGCACATGGAAAACACCTTCAATTAATCTGTCCTGCCTAATTGTGTTTTGCTCTTATTCTTGAAGAGCACTCATTAGTTCACCTAATGAGATATTGCTTAAGTCATTGGATTATTCAAGAGAGATCTTTGATTCAAACCTCTAAGGAAGAGTTACAAGCACTCTCTCCACAATTTTTTTTGTCTGCAAATTCTTCACCAAGTAATATGATGTTGTTAACAATCAAAGAGAATATCAGCATACTTAACAATTGTTTCATCCTCCTCCATATTCAGAGACTCAAATGCTCTTTTCAAGTTCAACACCTGTATTTGGCGTGTTCTATCACTGCCTTGGTATTCTTCTTTCAACCTATCCCAAACCTCCTTTGCAGTATTACATGTCATAATTATGTAGAAAACACAATATGCCACAAAACTTTGAATAAGCGATTTGACCTTGGACTTCTTTGCCTTTTCTTCACTATTGTGTTTGATCTAAGCTAAAGTGGGATCACTGGTAGAGGAGGTATAGGCCTGTCCTCAGTCATAGTTCTCCAGAGGTCATAGGCTTTAAGAAAAGCTTGCATCTTCACCAACAAATTGTGGTAGTTTTCATCAGTGAAAATGATGAGAGAATTTAAAGGTAGGTTGTTGAATGCCATTTTTTTTTTGTTAAAAAATAGTTTTATTTTAGTCCTGCAAGATCACGGCTCTAATATCACTATTAAAAACAGAACAACATGGTTTGAGAAAGTAATTTAAAACACAATTGAAGAACTGAAGCTTAAGAATGGGTCTAAAATTCCAACATGATTCCATTTTATTAATTACAAACTTTATATACAGAAAAAATAAGTAACTTCCCTAATAACTTTCCATTAAACATAGTGAATAAAACTGATGAGAAAATGCTACCAGTATTTAAGTCATAAGTAGCCACTAACTTTAGAAACATCAGCAACTAAGTTACAACAAAGTTAACTGAGAAAATGAAGGAAACAAAAACTTAAAAACTGATAGAAATAGTAAAAGAATTTGCTGGAATTAAAAAGAAAGTATCCTTCTTGTAGAAGTTTTGCTAAATCCAAACATCCTGATAATAAATGTTAGAAGCATATGCAATGCAAGATTTACAAAAAATATGGTCATTTAGAGAAGGTTTGTTGGAAGAGAAAAAATCAAGCATCACAGCAAAAGAATGAATCTCAATAATGACATCAACCACTTCAGCAACAACAAGTTAATTTTGCTGAGAAACGTGAACGACAGGAAGTCATTTTTCCATGATGACTGAGGCCTCTTCTGTGAGTGGAACTAACTTGTGGTATGTGAAGAGTGAGTACAGAAACTAAATGGCTAATGATGAAATGTTGTTCAGCAACTTGGGTGTCAATTGCAGAAGTAAAATGAAACTTGGCAATAGGGCAGTTGTTGAAGCTCAAGAAAAAGGCTCAATACCTGTTCAAAGTAAGAAATGTATTAAACTCATAACTGATGTGCTCTTTATTCTCGGTTTATAATAACATTTATTGAGTGTTGCTCAAATGCAAAGGTTATTCCATTTTATTAAAAATAACAGTTGGAGTTTTTCTTGGTGAAGAAGACTTGAATTTCAATTAATTTCACAAGATTAACAACTTAATGTTCTTCTAAATAGGTTTATACATAAACTAATTTCTTAAAAATAAGGTACCACTATTGATGCGAAAGGATATAGGAATGATTGTTTTGACTTCCAGAACCACAACCTAACACACACAATACAAAAACGTAACCGCCTAGTTAACCCCTCCCTCTACTTGAATCTACATTCACCTAAATGACATGCAAAAACAAAAATTAGAAAAATAAAGCAAGAAAAAAAAAAGATGCTGCGAACTTTCTGGATAAGTCGATCCCAACTCTTCGACTCAATAAGCTTTCGGAAAGCTCCTCACCTTCGAAAAACTTGAAGATGCTAAAATTAGCATAAAGCTAATTATAAAGAAAAGCTCAAAATTTAATTTTTATTAGTTCTCAATGTTGTGATTACAAAACTTGAACTTAAGCTTTTATATATGTTTTTTATTACTTCTAATCCAAATATGATTTATAATTCCTATCCAAACTCTATGACTTAATTTAATTAGAAAACAAATACATAAATATAAAAATAATCAAATCTTATCTTAAAATTAATTAAAATAATTTAAGTATTTAAAATAAATATTAAAATAATATTTTCTCCTTATCCAAATCTTCAATAATCTTTATCTTCTTTGGACTTCAATTTTGAATAGAAATCCTCCTCCAGTTTAGCACTTAAATAACGTAGGATAATTTTAAAAGCTTAGAAAACTTATTAGACTTAGAAAAAGTGAGAAAACAAGTCCAAAAGGATTTAGGAAGGCAAAACCCATGGGGGTAGCCTGGTGGGCACGCGGACAGCATGCAAGCCGCACGAGCGAGGTGTATGTTTGGCGCGGACTTGCTGCACTGAGCTAGGTGGTGCGCACGGGACGCTGGACATGCACTTGGCCTCCTACGCACATGCACATTGTTGCGCGCATGTCGTATGAGTCCTACGCGCATGCTAGCATGCACTTGGCATGTGGAATTGCTTGTCCGTGCATGCTTATTGGCTGCATGTACAGGCAACTCCTTGCGCATTGTGGGGCATGCGGCGCTACTGCTGCTCACACATCCTACATGTGTGACCTTGCGGGCTAGGTGCTTGTACATGCAAGGGCCATGTTTCACACATGAAGGCCCACACATGTGTAGGCCACCGGTATCCATACCCACACCACTTTTTGGACTTCTTCTTTTGTTGGGACTCATGGGTTGAGTCTTTCCTTGGCTATAAGGCCCAATAACTTCTTAGTTTTTTGTCTTTTCTGATTTTATCTCTTTTTAGATCGAGATCCAAGTGCAATCAATTCAAATTTGTTGTCCTAGGCTTGTACCTAGGTGGATTCAATTTGGTCACTATCTATCCAAGAACACTTGCGAATATGTACAGAAAGTTCATTACCAGCCTTTTCCGTCCTTTAGTGGTCACAGAAACCTTCTGTTTATCAGTAGTTTTTACCTCAATTATCATCACATAAATTATTCTAAAAGATAAACTGTCACTAATTAAAAAATAAACATGGATAAAATCTAATTAAAAGATAAACTCTATTTGAATTCAAACTAACAAATAAAATAAATTACAATTTCTATAATAATCTTCATCACTCTTCCTTAGTGTAGAAATTATACATACCAAATTTGTCTAATTGGAGCATCTCTCTCTAATATTTCTTATTTAATCTTCATATTTTAAAGCATTTCTTTTCAAGTGTTGATGCACTTATTACCAATCTCTAATTATTAATGTACTTCTCATCAATCTTTAATTATTGACGCACTTCTCATCAATATTTAACAATTGATGCACTTCTCATCATTAAAATCTATTATTAGTTCTCTTGGAGCATTTCTCTCTAATTTTTTAAAAAGAAATTCTTCTTCTTGAGCAAAATTTACTTTCTCATTCTTCAATCTATAATTTTTTTGTCTATGCTCGAATCTTTTATAATAAAAATATTATGATTTATCTTTATATCAATAATTTTTTTCATCATAATTATTTTTCTTGTATACTCTGCATGGTTGAAATTTTTTATTTTTTGATTATGTTGAAGACTTGTTTGACGTCTTGGCAATAAAGGCTCTCTCCATTGTTTTTTCATCTTTTATTGCTCTTTTTTGCTTCACAGCTTGTAAAATATTAATTCATTATGTAATTGTAATTTTTAAGAGATCCTTATAATCTTCAAGTGATAAAATCTTTAACTTAAACTTTTCAAGCAAGTTTACAGGAATTTTTAACAATTTTATTTTCTGAAAGCTCTTTACCAAAAAATCTAATTTTTTTAATAATTATCATGAACTTGTTAACATATTCCTTGATTACTTGACTTTTTTTATCTTTTGAATCTCAAATTCTCTCTTAAGATTCAAAACTTGTATCAATCTAGTTTGGTCATTGTCTAAATATTTAGTTTTAAGCAAATCTCATATCTCTTTTAGAGTTTCACAAGTCATGATGCTGGTGAAAATCATTTTAAAAATTGAAGAGTATAAGCAAGTTTTTGCTTTGTACTTCTTGAATTTTTTTTTATTATGACTCTGTAGTTGCATCGCAGTTGAATAAGATGGTAATAATAGGAGTTCACCATCATTTTCAACCATATCCCATAAATCAAATAATTGTGTACATGTTTGCATTTCCATAGCCCATAATTGGTAATTTTTTCATGTGAAAATAGAGGTGAAGTTAAAGAAAAAGTGTCTGAGGCCATATTTAATAAAAGAAATTCACTTGTTTTCTCTCTATATTTTTTTTTATAGATTCATTATCAAGAAAGACTCTGATAATATTTTTTGGAGTTTTTTTAGGTGAAGAAAACTTGAATTTAGATTGACTCCATAAAATTAAGAACTTAATGTGTCTTTATAGGCTTACACATAAACTACTAATATCTAAAAAATAAATATGAATTAAATCTCCTAAAAGATAAACTCTCACCAACTAGAAAATAAACATGAATCAAACTGAATTAAAAAATAAACCTTATTTGAATTTAAACTAACAAATAAAATAAATTATAATTTTTACATTAATCTTTAACAATCACTATTGTTTTATCTATGATCATACAAATATGCTATTAGCAAATATCAAGAAAAATGAGAATAGTTATGTATTTAGTTTAAAATATTCAAATCAACATACTTTTGTTGCTAAGGATGATTTGACTTGGTTATGACAAAAGATTTGGTCATTACAATTGACTATTTGAAGTTTATGCAAAAAAGTGGAATGGTTGTTGATATTGGTATGTTAATTGATTGTGAAGGTGTGCATACTGATTGTCAGCATGGAAAGTTGTAGATGACTGGTTTTTCCTCAGTTTGTGTGAGACAAGTTGTAAGGAAATTTGAATTTATAAATACTGATATCTGTGGTCCTTTAAATGTTGAATCTTTAAATAAAAATAGATACTTTTTGTTATTTATTGATAATTACACTCGTATGACTCGGGTGTATATTTTATCAAACAAAATTCAAGTCTTATATTTGTTTAAGAAATTTAAACCTTCAATTGGAGAATAAAATGCAATCAAAATTTTCTAATTGAGATCAGATAATGGAGGAGAATATGCCTTGTTAGAATTCAAAAAAATTTGTGAAGAAAATAGTATTCATCATTAGTTTACTCTCAGTTATTCATCAGAGTAGAATAAAGTGCCATAAAGGAAGAACATAATAGTGATGGAGATAGTAAGACACATGTTTGCTAAAAGTTTTCTTCCCAAATATTTCTATGTTGAAGCAGTTTATACAACGGTCTATTTGATTAACAAACTTTTTACTAGGTTTATTAAAGGCATGACTCTGATTGAGGTATGGAATGGATCAAAACCATGACATGACACTTGAAAATCTTTGATTTAGTATGTTACAACCATATCCCCTAAGTTAAAAGAAGTAAATTAGATTACAAGGCTGAAATTAGTATTTTCTTAGGATATGTAGCTTAAGCCAAAGGTTATAGAATCTGCAATATAATGACAAAAAAAAAATGCGAGTATAGATGTGCTTGTTGATGAATAAACATTTCGGAATTGGGATAAAAAGTAAGTTGAAGCAAATATACTCATTTGGATGCAACTGTTGCAACTTTAAGTCCCCAAAGTATTACTGTTGAAAATGTTCAATTTAATTCTACAGAATTTGATGATCCAACTACAAATACACTAACTATAAAAACCAAGTGATTGGTAGAAGTTTGTGAAAGGTGTAATTTGACCATCGTTTTGTTGGGATTTTTCAGAGTGAAAAAAACTTAAATTTCTATTGATTTTACTTTCTTCAAAATTAACAAGTTAAAGTACCTTTAAATAGGTTTACATCAAATTTAAATTTCTTAAAAATAATCTATCACTATTTAAGAGACAAATATAAATTAAATCTCCTAAAGATAAACTCTGACTAATAACATAATTTTTTATTAATAAATATATTCTAAATCTATTTAAAGATAAAGGCTATTTAAATTTAAACTAATAAATAAAATAAATTATAATTTCTACATTTATCTTTAACACCCTCCCTTAATATAAAAATTATAATCACCAAATTTATTTTGTTGGAGCACTTTCATCCAATATTTCTTGTTTAATTTTTATATTTTGAAATATTTCTCTTCAATTATTGATTCACTTATCACCAATATCTGATTATTGATGCACTTCTCATCAAAATCATTTAAAGCATTTCTCTTCAAATTTTAAAAAAGTCTTCTTCAACAACATTTATTTGCTCATTTTTCAACCTGCAATTTTTTTATATATGCCCAAATTTTTTAGAATAAAAACATTGTGATTTACCTTTATGCCAACAATTTTTTTTATCATGATAATTTTTCTTGCATATTTTGCATGGTGAAAATTTTTTTCTCTTTGATGCTGATGAAGACTTGTTTGACATTGTGGCGAGAAAAACTCTCTCAATTATTTTTTCATCTTTCGTTGCTCTTTTTTGCTCCATGACTTGCAAAGCATCAATTAATTCGGCAACTATGATTTTTTAAAAGATCATTAGAATCTACAAGTGATGAAATCTTTGACTTAACTTTTCTGATAAGCTCACAAGAATTTTTTCAATAATTCTACTATCGCAAAAATCTTCATCAAATAATCTAATTTTGTTAATAAGCTCATAACACGTTTAGCCAACAAGGTATGAAGAGGCTATGAAGTACAAGGAGTGACAGCTTGTTATAAAGGAGGAGATTGACATGATCAATAAAAATGACACTTGACAGCTTGTACCAAGACCTGAAAATGGGTACGTTATTGGAGTCAAGTGGATTACATGACTAAATTCAACTCTGATGGTTCCATTTTCAAATTCAAAGCAAGTCGGTGGTGAAGAGTTATACGCAATTATTAGGAGTGGACTATGGTGACACATTTGCACCTGTAACAAGGCATGATACCATCAAACTATTGGCGGCCTTAGTAGCAAAGCTAAATTAAAGGCTCTATCATTTGAATATAAAATCAGTTTTTTTGAGTGGTCTCTTGTAGGAAGAGATTTTCATTGAACAAACTCATGATTTTGTAATTGAGAGAAAGATTGATATGGTACACAAGTTGAAGAAGACCTTGTATAGCCTCAAGCAGGCACCTAGGGCCTGTTATACCATAATTGACACTGATATGGTCAATAATGGCTTCAAGAGAAATGATAGTGAGGTTATTTTATATGCGAAAGACATTGAAAGCAAAAGACATGTTATGATTTTGATATATGTTGATGATGTACTTATGATTGGTAATGATCCTTATTCAAATTAGGAATTCAAACATGTTATGACCAAGGAATTTGAGATATCTAATCTAAGGGAGATGTGTTACTTCCTTGGAATGGAAATTAAATAAGCTGATAATTCAAACTTAATTTTTGCAAAGAAATATGCTTGATATATGCTTAGAAAATTCAAGATGGCACACTTCAAATCAGTAGCAACTCCATTGGTTGTGAATGAGAAGCTTTCGAGAGAAGAAGAAGCAAAGATGGTTGATACTAGAGTATATAGAATTCAGATTAGCAATTTGATTTACATGCCAACAAGGCCAGATATCATGTTGTCAGCAAGCTCGCTATCTCGATTCATACACTCCTCAAATAAGAAGCATATGAATGCAGCTAAGAGGGTGTTAAGGTACTTAAGAGGGACAATCAACTATCAAATTCTTTTTTCAAAGGTTGAGAGTGAGGAATTAATTAGTTTTTCAAATAGTGATTAGGCAGGGAGTGCTGATGACTCTAAAAGCACCTTAGGCTTTACATTTTCTTTTGATTCTGGTGTGTTTCCTGGGAGTTCAAAAAAGCAGAGGATCGTAACTCAGTCCACAGGAGAGACTGAATAAATTACAGCCTCTGGAGTAGACAATCATACAATTTAATTGAGAAAAATTTTGCAGGAACTTGGCAAATCTCAACCTCAGCCTACCTTTATCCATATGGACAACAAGTCAGCAATACCAATAGTAAATAATCCTGTCTAGTATGGAGAACTAAGCACATCAAAGTCAAATACTATTTCCTAAGAGAAGCAGAGAGAAACAAAGAAATTCACTTAGTTCGTTGTTCCTCTGAAGAGTGGATTGCTGATATATTAATCAAGATACTTCAAAGAAGCAAATTTGAAGATCTAAAGTCAAAGTTAGATCTATTCAATGAAAAACTCGAGGAAGGTTGACTGATAAATCTTTTTTTGATTGTTGCATATCTCCAGAAAATCAGCACAAGTCACTGGAAATCTATTAATTTTTTTCTTGGAACATATATAATCAGCAAATCTAATTTTCTGTTTATGTTGACTTGTTAATAGCTATACCTTAAGTTCATTTTGTATTTAAAGAGCTGAATGAATGTTGAAAATTATATTAAGATTTTCCAGCAACTTCTCATTTCTTCCTTGTATTTTGCTCTCTATTTTTCTTAACTTTCTTAATAACTTAATCAATTTTTTCACGAGTCTCAACAAGATTTACTGGTTTACAAACTGGAAGAAGACCTAGGTTTTTTCATTAGTTCAAAGAACAAAAAGACTTGGAGGTTCATGAGACAAAAACCGGTTCTGATACCATATTATTACAGAGAAAGTGAAAATTTGAGAGAGATTTTCATTAGTTAATTAAATGAAGCATACCATCTTTTATACTCTCCTAACTAACTCAAGTTAACTAAATAATAAACTCTAATACCAACCATTTAAAAATTGAGAATTTTTAAGCCATCTTTAAAGCTTAAGTTGAAATTTTCTTCGATCTCTTTCAAAGACTATTTATTATGCATAGAATGGAGATACTTTTTTCTTTAAAATATTCTTTTGCTCATTTTGATTGTCAAAAGCAAAAATTAAAATCTTTCACTTGCAGATATGGGCTGACACTGAAAAAAAAAGTTCTTAAAAATTTTGATAACTATGGGCAAAATTCAAATTGAGCTGCAACTAAGAACAAAACTTTTTTTTTTTCCGGTTTTTTAAATGAGAGTAGAATTACCCAATGAGAGTAAAATTACTCAATGATTACAAAATAAAAGAACAAAAAGAAAAGAGTATCATCTAAGAATAGACTAACTATTCGTATAAATACTCAGAAACTTCATTAAATACAATCTACATAATAATTAATTAAAAAATATTCAAAAAATAATTCATGTATTTATAACTTTAGCCAATAATATTGTGTGTTTTATCACCCTTACTGGTACTTAATATTAAATATATAAATGTTAATAATAAATCTTTTTGAGACAGCCCTATGTCAATTTTTGAGGAGACAAGGGAAAGAGATCAAACTCAATTCTACAAAAGGACTCTTCTATTCTTTATGCTCATTGAATTAACCTGCTGCACTGATTATGGGAACTCCCAAACAAGTAAATTAGATGATAAATTTGTTCTGTTTCCTTGATGAATGTTTACGCAATTCAGCTCTCGTTTCACTTAACAAGCCAAATACTTCGTGATTTTAGTAAGATCATTATCTCGAATATTCCCAACCCTTAATATATAAATGATCATTATATGATAAAACATTAAGAAATAACTCTTCTCTTTTTTTGTCTAAGGGTAATATATATAACAAACTTATAGTTTGAATAATCAAGAAAATGAGTATCTCATGTTTTAAAACATTAAAAGATTGATAGGTCCGAAGGACATCTCATTTAGCACAACTCAACATGCATCACTAGCAAAGCCCCGTAAACCCCTTACGTGTGCAGGAGGTTGAGTTCAGTTTTTATCATTAGCATTAAATTTTTAGCACAACACAACAAAAAGACAAAATAGTTGACACAAATCAAACAAGTCTGACCAGCGCAACAACATTAACACCTCTATTAAGAATTTAGGTGTCTTCGAATCAAGTAAAGAGTAATTTGAATGTCACTGGGACACGTCACAAGGTGAAATGCAAAGATGAAACAAATTTCAGGTATTAAAAGCCACTCTATTCATTTCATATCATCCCCTTTCTCTATATTTTCAGTTCGTTCCAGTACTCACAAATCCTATAAACTCATTGCTGTAATTCCCGCACTTAAAATGCTCAAGACATGAAGGACCCCCAAGCTATGTACAGAGTTCCCTGTTTCAAAAAGGGGAATATACAAATGAAAATTCAAAGTAAAGGACAATAATAGACACGCCAATTGGCATCAACAGCTACGGAAGGGAGTGCAAACAATGAAGAAACACCAAACCAAGCCACAAAAGCTGAAACTCCGTCACCTGGACAAACAAAAAATGCACATGTAAGACACTAGCTAATAGAGGTATGCACTTGAATGAGAGAGGGAATGTTACTGTCATCAATTTATATTTTTACTGATTAGTATTTAATTTCCAAATAGAATGTTTTACACTTGTATTAACGTGCAATTAATTGGAAACCTACAAAACACATGGATACACATAATTAGCTGCATCCCTATCTGGTGGATCTATGTGCAACTGTTTATAAAAGAAAATTACTGAAATCTTCCTCCCCTCATCATCAGGAGAGCAGATAGCTATAGTAGTTACTAGGGATTGAAAGTAACTTACCATGTACCTTCAAGTAATAAAACAGAAGGTTGTTCGCACAGTAGGAGATAATCGACTGAGTAGAGGATGAGAGTGTCATGCTGGATCAAGGCAACTTCAATGCTTGCTTCACTTGTGCCAGCGCTGAAGGATGTATTCTGCTGATGGTATTATTGAAGGAATCCCCATGAAGTGCTGCACAAGTTTGAAGATTGTCTCGTACTGAATTTTCCAGTGACAATTGGTTGATAGGGTCGGAAAACTTTATCTACTTGGAAAGAGGATAAAAGTCGCATAAGGAATCTTTTTAAAGATATTTTACTTATTGGAATTCAAGTTTCAGCAGTTCAAGGATTCTCACCTGTCTTCTCCTGAACTCTTCTCTTGGAATAGGTCCATCGCCATGGAACCTACTGGAGCTCATGACGTCACCGCTGCCAGTTATTCCAGAATTAGGGATGAGAAAATATTTGAACCCAGAAAATCCACTACCAATTATATACGATATGGAAAAACCAAAATCAGAATGAATTTAACCTTGATTCTTCCTCTGTTGGGTCATCATTTCCACCCAAAATGACACTTGTACATGCACTATATGAAGAAGAAAAATAGATTACCCATGAATCATCTATGCGTGCAGAGAAATTAAAAAAGAAAAACTATCAATTTCCAACAACAAATTCCCACCATAAGATCTGATCAAGTTTGTCAAGAACTTGAGGTAGTCTTAGTGTCAGGATAATAGAAAGAGCTAGGGCAACTGTCTTTTTCTGGATGGATGTCATATTATCTACCTGCGAAAGATATCAAGACAGTAGTAATTGTAAATTAAACAAAAAAGGGGAAAATGGACTAGAGAGTGTATAAATAACCAAAAGCCTTAGCACAGAATTGCCTCCCAAATTCTCTGAAACTAAATAAAGACATTCAGAAAAATACATGTCCCCTAGCCCTTAAAAGAAGCCAAAAACATCATCTTATCCCAAATGACCATAGGATGTACGGCGCATTTATTAAAAATTTTAGCACTAAATTCCAACTGCAAAATGGGATTTAGATATTCTTCAACACATGTTTATGAGTTCAAATGACAAGAGCATTACGGAAAAACAGGAACATCGAAGTGATGCATGCTGCCAGACCTTGTAAAGGTCATGTATCAACCTGACAAGACAAAGAGGTCTACTTTCTGTGATTCAGAAACTAGTAGGTATTGAAGTTATCTAGGAACTGATATTTCCGTATTTTCTTCAACTGAGGAAACTACACATAAGGATAGTCACCTCTTGATGCTTTGTTAATGTACTCAAGATTGTTATGAGAAACAAGTTCAAGTATGGGATCACTGCATCTTATCTTCGTGCAACACAATGGAATTTAGATTCTTTTTGGGACTGTGTACAAGTTCAAATGACTAGAACATTACAAAATGACACTACACAGACCTTGTCAAGCCATATGTCAACCAGGCAAAGAAGTATGTTTTCTTCAATTGGCATGCCTGCCTGGTGTAGTAGTAGCGAAAGAGATGGTTCAGATGTTAATTGGGCAAGGTGATTGGTATTCATCACTAAAATTCTTGCTAGGATAGCCACTGATGATGCTTTGACAGAGGCCTTAGAAGGATCATGATCATCTCCTCCACTTAAACAAATCACAATTAATTTCTGGACATGAAAAAAGACAGCTTAGTAAGATGCTCTAAGATGATTGATATGATTACTGATAGACTTACTCCAAATATCATCAATAATCAATATGTTGATGCTTACTTGTAGAGTACTGCTGATTAATGAGGGCACTTCAATAGGGAAACACTGCAGAAGAGCAAAAATGAATACTTTATAATTGATTGAATTGTCGAAGGTCCATAATTGCTATATAATTTGTTTCAAGGAGTCAAGCTTGTATACATACAAGAACACTTGTGCAGTTCTCTTATTGGTTGCTTGTGAGAGAGCAATTCAAGTACCTGTATAAGAATATCGATGACTGGAAGAGTTGAAAGAAGTCCTCTGTCATTGACATTTCCGACGATCAGGTCAAGAAGTTTAGCAATGCTAGAAGCATGCATACTAAGAAATTCTCTTCCACCCAAAATAACATAGCTCTCAATGATACTGACAGCAACCTGTAATTACCAAGAGATAAATAATTGTATTATTTTCAACATGCATAATCCACACCTCAGATAATTAGGGATTGTAAGAATAAGTTGAATAATTTTTTTCTTTTGAAACAAAGAGCAAGTTGAATGATGATTTGCAGAAATTGCAACTGAAAATTACAGGAGAAGAAAAACTTTGATTTTTCACTAATTCAACAAGCCTAACCTGCAAGTGGTCAAAACTTCTTTCAATTATTTCCACAAGGCAAGAAAAGCATGCCAATAGTTGAGGCACCATTGTAGGAGCATGAGAAAGGGTAGCTTCCCATAACTGCATGATTAAAACAATGAGATAAAACATCATTTATTAAAAACAGACAAAGGTCAGAAACTAACAAACTCAGACAAGAATGCTAACCAGCATGCCGTCTTCTAGAAGATTAATTTCGTCTGGACTATTAACATCAATTCCCTTTTGTAGAACAGGTAATAGCATGGGGTAGCAACAAGGTGACTGATAGCCGAGTGCAATCACAAAATTCCGCAAAGCAATAAGAAGCTGAATCTGTAGAAGGCTTTCACCAGAAGATTCCTCCCACACCTTTTTCAAACAAGACGGAATCAATACATATATCATAAGACACCCCCCAAACAAGTGCAGTGTATGATATCTCCAAAATGTTGCACCACCAACACAAAGTAATAATTGAGCACTTTATTAATTTGATTACCAAACAAAAATTTTGAGTCATTTAGAAGATACAGAATCAACTTACTTAGAAGATGAAATTAATAATTTACACATCTCATTCAGCTGTATTTAACTTTCTATAAAAAGTAGTCTTTACCGATCATTACATTGATCTCTAAACCCTTTCTTTAATACAAATTTGAATTGTGATCATTTACACTGTTATTAGTCTTCTCTATGAATATTTTATCTAACATATCCAAACATCTATTGTCGTGAATCAAACTCTTTCTGTATCATCAGATGGATAGCCTAATCCCCAGATCATTGAATACCAGATAACTCCTATATGTGAATGACAATACAAGAAATAATTAGATACACCAATTGTAGGGTTCTTAAAAAGAAAAAGGAACTGAAAAAGTGGAGATGTGTGAATCCCTCTGCTGAGACATGTTTTCTTTTGCCCGCTAAAACTTATGCTGAGATTTGTTAGTCCAGCTTACTTCTTTTAGGTGTTGCAAATTACATGCATAGAACCAAATGTTGATCCTTAATAACTTTGCAAATTCAACGTCTTTTAGCTGCCAAGTTAAAGGATGTCAAAATTGCAATAAAAAAATGGGCAAAAGAAGAGGAGGGAAGAATAAATGAAGATATCAACAATTGTTAAAGGCATTGAAGAAATTGACAGACTAGAGAGGAATGGAACAATTGGGGAACCAGAACGTAATAGAAGAGAAACAATAAGGAAAAAGGTGGCATTTAAATTAAATATAGAGGCCATCTCTTGGAGACAAAAGGCAAGAGAAAAATGGTCAAAGGAGAGAGACCGGAACACTACGTATTTTCATTATTTGGCAAACTTTAGCAGGAAGAGAAATTACATTGAAGAATTTATAGACAATGATAGAGCCATCAGTGGTAATGTGGAAATGAGAGGGCATGCCAAAGAGCATTTCACAAACCTGTGCAACGAGGAGATAAAATGGAGACCGAGTTTGGATAATTTACAATTCAAATCCCTATAGGAGGGCAGCAGAAAACTGGTTGAACAAGAATTTACATAAGAGGAAATTCGTGCTGCATTAATGTCGTGTAATGGGGATAAAGTGTCGGGGCCTGATGGTTTCAATATGAGATTTCTACAGGAGTTTTGAGATATTTTAAAGTGATATGGTTGCTGTCTTTTGCAAGTTTTATGAATTCGGGTCTTTTGTCAAATCTTTGAATTCAACTTTTATTGTTCTAATGGCAAAAACTGAAGGGGCATCGAGTATGAAAGAATTTTTCCCTATTAATCTTGTGGGCTGTATGTATAAGTTGATCTCAAAAGTGCTAGCTAGACGATTGTCAAAAGTATTAGGGGACATGATTAGGGAGAGTCAAAACGTTTTTGTTAAAGGCAGACAGATTCTTGATGCTGTGATGGTGGCAAATGAGGTGGTAGATGAATTAGTAAGTAATAAAATGTAAGGTGTTCTATGTAAACTAGATATGGAGAAAGCTTTCGACAATGTAAATTGGGATTTTGTGGACTATGTTAGGAAGACTGAGCTTCAGTGATAGATGGAGGAAACGGATAAAACAATGTATTACAACCATATTGTTTGCTGTCATGGTTAACAGTGGAACTTCATCCTTCTTTACGGCTTCAAAAGAATTGAGACAAGGAGACCCACTTTCACCTTTTTTATTTATAATAGTCATGGAAGCTTTTAGCATATTGTTGGAAATGGTGAAAGGGTTCAAGTTTAAAGGGGTTATGGTTGGCAAACGTAATTCCAAGGTCGAGGTGTCACATTTATCTTTTGCTGATGATGCTATCATATTTTGTCAGCTAGGTGAATCGATAATGGTGCACCTTCGTTGAATTCTGTTATGTTTTCTGTAGAATGTTCATATGTAAGAATGTATATATACATGTGTACTTACATTAGGGACAACTTAGTCTTTTCTCAAGTGGTTAGGACAGCTGGTATTGTTAGGATAGTTGGGTGCTCTCTCCACTAATTTTTTAGCTTTTTGTTATCATCTTTTAACCGTTTTTTATTTTGGCAAAAGGCCTATATATTTGGCACATTTGTACCCATGTAATATTGAAGAAAATCAGAGGATTTTTTCTCATCACATAAACTTTCCCTCCTTGTTTTCTTCATGGTATCAAAGCGGCAACTCTGATCCAAAATCTTTCATCATCCAACTCAAGCCGAAATGGCCAAGGATGAGTAAAACTCCTCTCACATTGATCATGTCTCGGGTTCCTTCAATCCAATACCTATCAACTACTCTCACATTGACTAGACACCTTCATTTGTCATTGGACACAGACTGAATGGGAGTAATTATCTCGAATAGTCTTCATCCGTTCCCATATTCATCCAAGGGAAGAGCAGGGATGATCCAAGTGCTCGTTCATGGAAGACCGAAAACAATCTGGTAATATCTTGGCCAGTCAACTCAATGATGATAGAGATTGGATAAATTTTTTGCCCTATGAAACTGTGCATGACATCTGGGTGGCCATACGCGAGTTTTACGCCAGGCGAGACAATACCTCTGCCACCTTCGAAATCGAGACTCAGTTGCACGACCTGTGACAAGAGGAGCTCACTGTAACACAGTACTACAATGCACTCTCTCGGTACTAGCAGCAACTCAACATCTTCGAGGAACACCCGTAAAATTGTCCCGAAGACTCAAAACTCTTCAAAACTCACACTAAACGCAAAAAAGTCTTCCAATTTTTTATGGGACTCAACGAAAACTTGGATGAGGTTCGTGGTCGCGTTCTGGGTACAAAGCCGCTGCCAAATCTCAAAGAAGTTTTCTCTGAAATCTATCGAGAAGAGAGTAGAAAGAAGATCATGCTGGGTGATTTTTACTCTGGCGCGAACCTGACGGACGCAACTTCTGCCCTTGCTACTCAGAGGAAGCCGTTGCTCAGTGAACCTCAGCCTGGTGCCCTAAATCACGAGCACGCCTCTGCTTTCGTCGGGCGTACTTCTGAAGCTGGAGGAAAGAAAGAGAGACTCTGGTATAATTATTACAAAAAGTCGGATCATATTGGGGATAAATACTGAAAATTACATGGCAAGCCAACAGATAGGAAAAATTACAAAAATGACACTCAGAGCAACATGATAATTTCAGAAGAATTATCCCCTACAGCAAGTATTACCGAGAGCTCTCCCTTCAGTCCAGCCCAATTAGAGGCCCTCATGCAAATGTTTTCTCAGAAGGGTATTCTCGGTAATGCTTCTGTTGCTTAGAGAGAGAATCGCTTATTCAGTTTCCCAGAAGGGTACTCGCAATTCATATTCCAGTATTGCTTACAAACTCTCAAAACCCTTCGCATTTATTCATAATGATGTCTGGGGACCGGCATGGGTAAAAAATATTACTGGCACAAACTGATTTATCTCCTTTATTGATGATCAAACTAGAATAACCTGGGTCTATCTGATGAAAGAAAAATTTGAAGCTAGTGAAATTTTTCAAAAATTCAATATTATGATCCAAATCCAATTTCAAACAAAAATACAAGTGTTAAAAACAGATAATGCATGTGAATATTTTGCATCCAACCTACGAAAATTCCTTTCTTGCCAAGGTATTATCCATCAAAGTTCTTGTCCCTACACCCCTCAACAAAATGGTGTGGCCGAAAGGAAAAAGAAGCACAACATCCTTGAAGTATCCCACTCACTCATGTTTACCACAAATGTTCCTAAATACCTTTGGGGAGAGGCTATCCTCACAGCCACATACCTGATCAATAGAATGCTCTCCTATATCCTTAAGTTTAAAACACCTTATGATTCACTACTTCAAGTCTTCTCAACATCGCAAATCCTTAACACAATTCCGTTTAAAGTATTTGGTTGTTCTGCCTATGTTCACATTCACAATCACTTCAAAGGAAAACTTGATTCTATCAAATGTGTTTTTGTCGAGTATTCCAATTCTCAAAAAGGTTACAAATGTTTTTGTCCAGTAACCCGCCGGTTCTATAACACTATGGATGTTACCTTTTTTGATAACCAACCTTTTTATTCTACTCTTGATATTCAGGGGGAGATATCTGAAACTCAAGAATATCAATTGTGGGATTTGTATATCCCTCCTCTACAAACTCCATTGACAACTTCAGAAAAAGATCATGTCCCTGAAACCACCAAAGAACCTGAACCTATCATAGAGACTGATAACACATTACCTGCAGTTAATGAGTTACGAATCTATACGAGGAACAAAACTCAAGGTAAAGATGAAGTACCTGAACCATCTATACTCTGTCATGACTCAACTCCTGAACCAAGCACCCAGAATAACACAAGTAATGAGATTTCTGACTCTAGTGATGATATTGGTTTACCTATTGCATTACGAAAGAGTGTTCGTTCTTTTACTATGCATCCCATATGGGATTATGTCTCTTATGACAAGTTGTCTTCGAAGCATCATGCATTTGTGAGCAAATTTGATAGCATCCCTCCTGAACCAAGAATAGTTCATGAAGCTCTCAAGATTCCTAAATGGAATGCTGTTATCCAAAAAGAAATTTTAGCTCTTGAGAAAAATAAGACATGGGAATTATCTGATCAACCTTCAAGGAAGGCTCTTGTTGGATGCAAGTGGATCTTCACCACCAAGTACAATCCTGATGGTAGTGTAAGCCGCTACAAAGCTCGACTTGTTGCTAAAAGGTCTACCCAATCATATGGCATCGACTATCAAGAGACATTTGCTCCTGTTGCCAAGTACAACACAATTCGCGTATTATTCTCTTTAGCATCTAATCTTGATTGGCTTCTCTATCAATTTGATGTAAAAAATATTTTTCTTAATGGTGACTTAGAGAAAGAAGTATACATGGAAGTCCCACCTGAACTCAAAATGAATCCTCAAAAGGTATGCAAATTAAAAAAGGCATTGTATGGCCTCAAACAGTCTCCAAGAGCTTGGTTTGACAGATTCACCAGAGTAGTAAAACATATAGAATATCAACAATGTCAATCCGATCATATCTTATTTGTCAAGCATTGTATCAAAGGGAGAAGAGCTATACTAATTGTTTATGTGGATGATATTTTCCTTACAGGTGATCACAGTGAAGAAATTCAGAAACTGAAAGATTTTCTAGTTAGAGAATTTGAAATCAAAAACCTTAAATTGCTCAAATATTTTCTCGGAATGGAAATTGCCAGAACCAATAAATGAATTTCTATATCTCAATGAAAATACATCTTATATCTCCTGAATGAAATAGGTATGCTTGGTTGTAAATCTGCTAAGACTCCTATGGAAACAAACACTAAACTTGGATCAAAAGTGACAGTAAACCGATTGATAAGGAAAGGTATCAAAGACTTGTAGGCAAACTTATCTATTTGGCTCATACAAGACCTGATCTACTTGGCTCATACAAAACCTGACATCTGCTTCGCTGTTAGTATTATGAGTCAGTTCAAGAGCTTGGTTTGACAGATTCACCAGAGTAGTAAAACATATAGAATATCAACAATGTCAATCCGATCATATCTTATTTGTCAAGCATTGTATCAAAGGGAGAAGAGCTATACTAATTGTTTATGTGGATGATATTTTCCTTACAGGTGATCACAGTGAAGAAATTCAGAAACTGAAAGATTTTCTAGTTAGAGAATTTGAAATCAAAAACCTTAAATTGCTTAAATATTTTCTCGGAATGGAAATTGCCAGAACCAATAAATGAATTTCTATATCTCAATGAAAATACATCTTATATCTCCTGAATGAAATAGGTATGCTTGGTTGTAAATCTGCTAAGACTCCTATGGAAACAAACACTAAACTTGGATCAAAAGTGACAGTAAACCGATTGATAAGGAAAGGTATCAAAGACTTGTAGGCAAACTTATCTATTTGGCTCATACAAGACCTGATCTACTTGGCTCATACAAAACCTGACATCTGCTTCGCTGTTAGTATTATGAGTCAGTTCATGTCTCAACCTACTGAAAAACACATGTGTATTGTTTATCGTATTATGAGGTATCTAAAAATGACACCTGAACATGGATTATTCTTTCAGAAGAACATGGTTAGAAATATTGAAATCTATACTGATGCTGATTGGGCTGTATCTGTGACAGATAGAATATCCACATCTGGTCACTGCTCTTATGTTTGGGGTAATTTAGTCACTTGGCGTAGCAAAAAGCAATCTGTTGTATCAAGAAGCAGCGCTGAAGCTGAATTACGATCACTTGCACATGGAATATGTGAGGAAGTATTGCTTAAAAAAATTCTACTAGAACTAAGATTTTCTGCTCCTATTGCAATGAGGATTTGGTGTGACAATCAATCAACTATTAACATGGCCAAGAACCCTGTGCACCATGACAGAACTAAACATGTTGAGATTGATCGTCACTTCATCAGAGAAAAAATTGAAAGTTCGGATGTATCACTCCTATACATCCCGACTAGTCAACAAACAGCTGACATACTCACCAAGGCACTACCAAAAAGAGAGTTCAATAATCTTATATTCAATCTAGGGTTACTTAACATCTATGTAACCTAAATTGAGGGGGAATGTAAAATGTTCATATGTAGGAATGTATATATACATGTATACTTACATTAGAGACAGCTTAATCTTTTTTCAAGTGGTTAGGACAGCTGGTATCGTTATGACAGATGGGTGCTCTCTCAACTAATTTTTTACCTTTTTGTTAGCATTTTTTAACTGTTTTTTGTCTTGGCCAAAAACCTATATATTTAGCACATTTGTATCCATGTAACATTGAAGAAAATCAGAGGATTTTTCCTCGTCACACAAACTTTCTCTCCTTGTTTTCTTCATTTTCAAATGGTGTCCGGACTAAAAATAAACATGTCAAAATCAGAGCTGGTAAAAAATGGTGATAGAAGAAATGAAAGGCAAATGGCGAAGGTTTTGGGATGTAGAGTGGGAGACCTATCTATAAAATACCTTGGTCTCCCTTTGGGTGCAAAGGTAAAAGATTCAAGAACTTGGGATCCAGTGGTTGAAATGGTTGAGAAGAGGTTGGCAAGATTGAAGAGGAATTTCTTTTCAAAAGGGGGCTCGTTTAACACTCATCAAATGTACGCTGCAAATCTACCAATTTATTACATTTCGGTTTCCACTATGCTAATCAAGATTGCAAAGACGCTGAAAATGATTCAATGCAGATTTTTATGAGGCGATGAGGTGGACAAAAGAAAGTATCACTTAGGTGGGAAGAGGTAAAAAAACCATATGATAAAGGTGGCTTGGGGCTGAGATCAATGGTGAAAATGAATAATGCTTTGCTAGGAAAGTGGCTATGGAGAAAGGGAAGGGAAGGAGATAGATTATGGAGTAAGGTGTTTGAGTCAAGGTGCGGTAATTGAAGAAGGGGAATTGGGGGAAGACTGATGGGAGGAAATCATAGCAGAAGTCTGTGGATGAAAATCCTAGTGGACTGCCAGGAATTTTCTGCATGCACAAAATGGTGTTGGGAATGGTGAAAAAATAAGCTTTTGGGAATATGAATGGGCTGGAAATTTTAAATTAAAAGACAGATTCCCAAGAATATATGAGATCGCGCAAACAAGGGACATGAAAGTTAAGGAGGCATATTTTAGGGATGGAGGATACAAATTCTGGGATGTGCAAGTTCAAAGAAATTTGAATGATTGGGGATAGATGAGTTTCAACAATTAATCACTCTGGTCTCTCAAGCAAAAATGGGTCAACAAGATGATTTTAAACAATGAATGCCAGAAAAAAGTGGGGTATTTACTGTAAAATTGTTTTACCAACAACTTGAAGGACATATGAGGATAAAGGGGACCGATTTTCCACATAGGCAAATATGGAAGACAAAAGTACCATCACGAATGGCTTTCTTCGCATGGAAAACTTGTAGAGAAAGTATACTAACCATTGATATGTTGATGAGGAGAGGCAGATGCATGGTTAACCGTTGTTTCATGTGCAAAGCTAATGAGGAATCATGTTATCATTTGTCGCTAGGGTCTTACAAATTATGGACAATGATTTACGGACTTTTGGGAATAAATTGGGCAATAGCAAGCTTCGTGAAAGCTGAAATATGGGCATCGACGGGTTTATGCAAAAAGAGGAACAATTTTATGCTCATTCCATTATCGGTCTTATGCGTTGTAAGGAAAAAGAGAAACTCAAGAGCTTTCGAAGGAATAGAAAAAAATTTCAATAGTATTATGGATAGATAGATACATATTTTTGGTTTTCTATTGTTGGGTCATGATATTTCTGATGTTGATGAATTTGGAATGGCGCTAGTTCATTTGATAGAGATGTAAATGCTGTGCAATTGAATGGTACTTCTTTGGTACCGATCTTTTAATACAACTTCTTTTATTTCAAAAACAAAACAACTTGCTAATATGTGTGTATATATATACACACATGCATATGTATTCATCACTAAGTTCTAATCCATCCTTGGAATAATACATAAAATCATAGTAAGATTGAAAAAATATCAATACATTGTTATTATCTACTTAGACTAAAAAGACTAGCAATGAAGAATAAGGGCCTCCAGAATACCTTCTGGAAGAATTGCACCAACTTGTCAGCATATGGAATGATTTCACTGACATGCCCAATAAGAACAGAGATCAAATTCAGAACTTGAACCTGAGATTGAATGAAAGAATGGAAGGGAAGTTAATAAAATATCACAAAATATGTATACAAATGCATCTAAATGGAAAGTAACTTTTTATTAGTAAAAACTTCTTAAATGCTTGCATTTCAAATGGAGACTACAAAGTGAGTTAAAGGACAAAAAGAAGGTCCAAATGCACGAGTAAAACAAATTCCCAAAGAAACACAGAAATGTCACTATCCTCATCTGTATCACAACACAGACCCTCTTTATCTTTTAGCAGAAAAAAAAGTCCCTAAAATTGAAGAATAACATTTTATAATATTTTCCAGCGTGTGTTAAATAAGTTTAATCTTTGGGTTGGTGGGGGAAAAGGGTATGAGGCAATCAGCCCCACTCTATTGAACACCAACAATAAGAAGAAAATTAGCCATAATGGAGAAGTTCTTAGCGAAGAGCGGCTCGTCAATGTGAAGCAAGTTCCAGTAATTACCTTTGAATCAAACTCCTGAACCTCCTCAATTAACTTAAAGCATGAATCCCAACAGATGGGAAGAAGATCAGAAAAGTCTCGTTCAGAGAAGTTTGCATCTTCAATATGTAAACACAAAGACCGACAAGCTGCCAACTAAAACAATAAAAGCATGTTCAACAGTTGACAAAATAAAGTAAAGAGGTAGAAATAAACAAACAGCAGAAAGCAGATAAGGTGAGTAAAAGAAAATGAACTTCTGAATCATACCTTGACAGAAAGGTCCTTATCCTGCAGCAATCTGATCAAGGCACAATATACTGCTCTTTTTGTGTCATCTTTAATCTGAAAGGATGGGAACATAAAAAACCTATCATTGAAGAGTCATTTCTCCTTTTGACCAAAAGATATAGCAAAGAACTTCATTATCAAAAATCCAGAAGACAGTGAAAGCATTACACAATTAAACTGCCACTATATGATGCAAACAAAACTCATCTTCCATGACAGTAAAATTGATGAAGGTCCATCTAGTAATACTTTCTTGATCTTATACAAATATAGCATCAGTATATTTTTAACAGGTTTAATTCTCCTTTGTTTAAAATTTCAATAGATAAAGGCAATCTACGGAAACAACCATGTGCTTTTGCCCATAAAGAGGCCATGCAATGTATTCTGCCCCAAATAAGATGAGCATGATTAACACAATCACTGAAAATTCTGGCATTTTTTCTAACCATAAACCCCAACATTCAGCACTGGTTGACCCTCTCCACAACATTCTATGCTCCTTATTCTTCACACAACTCAGGTAGGCAGAAAAGAAGAACATAACAGCATATCTATAACCCTATAAAAGGTTGAGTTATGTACCCTATTGTGTGAAGACTGCTTATGAATAAACTATACAGACATTTTTTCATGCTTGAATTTGCTTAACACCCAGCAATTATGGTTATAACACCTCTGTGATTGTGCTTGTGTTTTTTATTCTTGTGATTATGGATTTTCAATCCCTATGATTATAGATGGTCAACCTTTGGATTGTGGACTAGAGTCCTCTTTTCTTTCCACCTTTTCTAATATCTATTACATTTGTGACAAAGCTAAGTTTTTTGCTTTCGGATTCAAATTATCCAAAACCCTGAGTCCCATATCCCAAAGCCCTAAACTCCCAAATGAAACAGATCAATCAGATTTTTTAAAAATAAAGTTGCAAAAACAACCAACCAACTGGGCCCCATAAAGAATCATGGCCCTAAAGGTGTAATCAATCTAACATTCCAAACTCTTATTGGTAAGCTGGAAGTAGACAACATATATTCTTCAGCTTAAAGATGAGTATTAAAGAGAAAATAAATTATAGTGTTAAAAATAAAGTAAATTAGGGTAATAAAACGAAAGTAGATCAAGGTGTTAAAAAAAACGTAAATTAGGGCGTTAAAGAGGAAGTAACACAAGGTTACAGAGGAAACAAATCAGGTTAAAGGGTACAAGGGTAAAATGACACCATTTCTAATTAATTGTTTATTTCCTTTTCCATCCTAAAAAACCTGTATATATAGAGTTATAACATTCAATGAATACATATCAATAAAAAAAACCGTTCTTAACAATAACTGTTAACAGGAAAAGAAAAGGTCAAAGAGATATAACTTGCACAAAAATACGCAATTTCTAAAAACATGGATACTTGATAACATTTACAGTACTTTTTTGGAAGTGTCTGTCCAACAAACAAATCAAGCGAAAATTAGAATTTAGTTCATCTTTTCCCATAGAAATTGAACATATCAACACTATCTTCAACAAATTGATCCGCACCAATGACAATCTCATTGCAAATTTTCAATCCATGGGAAGGCACCAAATGCAACCTTTAAGAAACTAACATGTCAACAAGAATCAATGTTGACATTTCCTTTCTTTTAGAAAAATTCTTCCAGCAGAATAGGAGATCTAATTAGTTTTGGTATGAAAGATTCAGTCAAAATCATGAGTTCAAGAGCAAAGAAGAAAGGGTCTGGATCACTTTATAGACATGTAACAATTTTAGATGATACTACTGCTCGAACCATATTGAGGAGAAAGTCATACAAAGAACTATTGCAGGCCACAAATTCTTGACAGAGAAAATATTACAATTATTAATAGAAAAAAATTAGACCACCAACGCCACGTGCTAATAGGAAAGATGATACCTCAGAAACCCACTGTCCCAATATAAGTGCTACTTTCCGATGGATAATGCGCATATTTGGATGGTTATTTGAGAGTTCTAGGGACAAATAACCATTAAACCTGCAATAAAAATTCAGGGAGCGGAAGCAGTCAGCTCCACCATAACCTGTAAAAACATAATCACAGGAAGGGTGCCATTTCATTGCAAAACAGATATTTCAGAGAAAAAGGAAAAAAAAGCCTGAAATCATTTTGTTAAATTTAAAAGATATTAACTGAAGAACGTTTTAGCATTACTTGTTTTAAGTATAATAACTTTTCCGATTAAAGGAAAAAAATAGAGAAAGAGGGTATGCACCTCTCCTCTTCCCCTTCCCCCTCCTTCCCCAACCAAAGAAAAACCAAGTATTGCTTTCACCAAAAAGGATGAGGATGATATATGATAAAAGAAAAAAGATTTAGAATGTTGTATTTAGAATTATTGCCATCAGTGAGTAAATATGAATTTCTGTTTTAGATCATGGAACAGCCAGACATGAAAAATAGCTGTCCCCTTGTCGATCCATATGCAACATTTATTAAGAGTAGCAGATTCTATAATCTATTACGTATACCGATCCTCATCATCATGATTCTATTTAGGGTAAATTACATAAGGGTCCCTAAGATCTTAAGATTTGTAAATAATTACAATCAGATTTATTATTTCTTTACACCTTAATCCCTGCAGAATAAAGAAATTTGTCAATTCAATCCAGCTTTTTACTAGATGTAAACAGTAGCATGTGTAATGTGAAACAAAAAGATCCTAGAATTGACATTTTAATATTTTGAGATATTTATGCAATTACAATGTTTATATATTGTTTTTTTTAAAATAAAAATGTATTATTGAATTTTTATGTAACAATGATGTCTATGTATTATTAAGGGTATCTAGCTTATGTAGGAACCATCAAAATAAGCTTATTATTGAATTTTTATTTTGTCTTATATCACTAGAAGTTTTAATTTCCTACTAATCTGCTATTTACGAATTTTATTAATATTAGGTTATGCAGACACCTTACAAATAAATGGGACCATCATTATTTGACAGACTCCTTAAGAATAAAATATATTGATGCTCTTGTTGAATTGAGTGCCTAATAGCCCTATGATTGTGATTGTTGCTAATCTCTATGATTTTGATTGGATTTATCTGCCTTTTGTTTTCTTTAATTATTTAATCTTTACAGCTATTTAGTATCAGAATTTAAATCCTTGCTTTTTGTATTAAACTTTCACCCTACAAAACATTAAATTTCCCAAATCACAAAAAAACCCTAATCAGTGGAAAATGAAAGAACCTAAAGCCCAAAAAGTCAGAACACATGAAAATTGCATAATAGATCCAACAAGAGTAAAATCTTTTCTAGAAATCTGACCAATGAAGGTTGTCTACACTGCCCCTCAAATCATCATTAGAGGAATCTAATTGGTTCCACCAAACCTCAGCATCCATCGTCACCAGAATTAGCCGCACTCATTAGCCAAACCCCCGAACAGCCACTGTGCTGCTTGATACACTCTTTTAAGATTTTTTTAAAAAAAAATAAAAAGTATGAGAAGTGTTATTCACAACAGTACCAAAAGGGTACCACCCATATATAAAATTTACAAATTAATTAATATATCTATAATATTCCCAAAATCCTCCACTCTATATATATCATGCTTTAACATCAAGAATCCAAAAAAATGAAACCACCTATCCTTAATCTTGTATCATCTCAATCTCAACTCCCTCAAAAGTCCTATTGTTCCTCTCTTTCCATATCACCCACATAATAGTAAGAGGTATTAGCTTTACAAATTTTTTTTTCTTTATATAAACCTTCCCACGCCCAAATCTTCTCCCTCACCAATCCCGCAATCACCCACTCAATGCCTGACAGCTCGTAAATCATCATCCACAGTTCATAAGCCATTGGACACTAAACGAGAATATGATTACAAGATTCCATAGCTTTCTGGCACAAATAACAACCATTAACCATAATATTTCCTCTAGCCATTAACCTATCAATAGAAGACACCCATTTACGATTATATAGAGTACAACTTACACCCAATCCAAAAACCAGCATTACCACATGATGGAGAGTGCATATCTGTAACTTATTTGTTTCCTTACTTGTAGAAGGGTATTTTTTAGAAAAAAAAAGTATAAGTATCACCAAAAATGGGCGGGCTTTCGCTGTTTGATCGTTCTCAATAAAGAGGAGTACAAATGGTTCTTAGATACGCTTGACGAGTTTTGGTGGAGATGGAAACCAGGGACTTGGGCGAAACATTTGGTTCAGAGAAGTTATGAGTTATGGTTGTCGTATGGATGGAATGGTAGAGGCGAGTATCTAGTTTTAACGTTACAGGGAGACAAGCAGGCGAAAAAGATCTTTTTCCCTGGTGGTATGGAAGGGAGAGGTTGGTGGAGGTTACTGGTTGCAATTTTTGAGCTTTCTGATAGGCCCATTAATGTTTCTAAGTCTATGGCGGGAAATGTGACTGCCAAACCGATGAAACCTCAAATTGTTGTCAGTCAACATAAGCAACCTTGGTGTGTATCTTTCAATCACCCGCATTGCTCGGTACCAATTGAAGTGGTGATGGAAGTTAGGGGAGCAAAATCTTATTGGGCAGCACTCCGAGATAGCGATGGGATTTCGCACCGGGTAGGGCAGAGGAAACCCGCGAGTGTTTCGAATCGGGTTGACCCGAGGAGAAAGTTTCGAGCTAGTAATCGAGCGGCTAATGGGTTCAGTCGTTTTGGCCCGAAGGAGGGGGGGGCTTCTAAGAAAGTGGGTCGGACTGACTTATTGGGGCATTAGTCGGGTGATAAGAAAAGGTTTACTTGGAGAACAAAAGAGAAATGAATTGCGGGGCATGAAATTTTTGGGGGACCAAACCTCAACCCGAGTCCACTGAACGTAAGGGTCCTGGCCCAGGGAGAGCTTTCGGGTGCCCAAGACATAAATAGCTCCCATTGAATGGAGCATGGTATTGATTCTCAGGCTGTTACAGAAAATAACAGAGGAGGAGGACTTAGGGTTTGTTGAATTGATGAACATGAAGGGAGGTATGAGCAAAGGTGATGGCGAGTCTTCCTGGGGTAATGGTGAAAGGGCTGAAGATGATTTATGTTCGGTTTTTTCTACCATGGAGGACTTTGAGGGAGACGGAAAAATGCCAATTGAAGATTCAAAAGACGAGACAAGAGTGACAAATATGGAGATAGTCATGGTGGAAGAGGATGCACAAGCGATTGCAGCTGTTCACAACTTGGAACTAGATGAGCTCATTGAGTTGAGTCTGGAAGGAGTGACTCTGTCAGCAAGTGACGTTAACTACTGCTCTCAATGGGTTGTCAACAATGTACAAAACTGATGGGTGTCTCTCTCTCAGGTATGGAAAATTTTTCTTATATTTTCTTCTCTGAAATCGAGAGGAAGACTTTGAAGAAGAAAATTGGTTCGATTTTGAAAGATAAGAAAAAAGCTGGGGTTGGTACTTCTAGGGAGTTAAAAAGATTGGAGTCGACCATAAATTACGATGGGAGGAAAGGAGATGGTAAGGGAGTCAATGGGGTTAAGCTGATAGGTAAGATCTTATCTTGGAATGTTCGTGGTTTGAATAATAGAGGTAAACGGTTAATCGTTAAGGGTTGTCTAAAAAATTGGAACCCTCGGTTATTTGCCTCCAAGAAACCAAGATGGATGCATTCTCAAAGGAGGTCATTGACAGCATTTGGAAAGTTAAAGAAAAAAACTGGTGTTTTTCTCCTGCAGTGGGGTCGGCTGGTGGGGTACTCATATTATGGAAGGAAGAGGAGGTTAGTTGTGTGAAAATCATCAAAGGGGTGTGCTCCCTGTCATGCTTATTCAAAAACAGAAAGGGGGGCTCTGAGTGGATGTTCACTGGGGCTTATTGCCGGGTAATAGGGAGGAAAGAACATTATTGTGGAATGATTTCAAGGAATTCAGAAATAGTTGGGGGGGGGAAGGTGGGTTATTGGAGGAGATTTTAATATGACTCTGAAGAGGGAAGAAAGAAGTGGCAACAATTTTTGGGTAACGGAAGCTAATGAATTCAAGGTGGTATTGGAGAGGTTTGGGCTGGTTGATTTGCCTTTGTACCAGGGGCAGGTCGAATCAGAAATGTAAATCCAGAATTGACAGATTTCTTGTATCTTCTTGTTTTATGGTTGAGTTGGCAGGAGCTAGCGAAAAAACTCTTCCTACGCCAATCTCTGACCACTATCCCATCTGTTTTGAGGCTGATGGAATTCATTGGGACCCAATCCCTTTTAGGCTTGACAACAAGTGGTTGAAAAAGGGAAATTTCTGTAAGTTGGTGGAAGACATCTGGGAAAATTGTAGTATTCAGGGATGTGCTAGTTTCATATTTGCTCACAAACTGATTGCCTTGAAGAATTCTGTCAAAAGCATCGCCAAGGAGGAGAGGGAGCATAACAAAGTTTTTTTTAATGCTGTTTTGGCTCAAATTAATGATTTGGATTCCAAAGAGGCAGCTGTTGACTTGAATGATGAGGAAAGGAGCAGAAGAGGGTCTTTAAAGCTTCAACTATCTATACATCTGCAGGATGAAGAATTGGTGTGGAGGCAAAAATCCAGGGAGAAATGGCTGGCAGAGGGAGACCATAAAACAAAGTTTTTCCACGCCTTAGCCTCTCACAGAAGGGGAAGCAATTATATTGATGAAATCTGGGTTGATAGCAGGAAAATAAGTGGGAATTCTGAACTGGGAGGCTGCCAGAGACCCTTTTTGTCAGCTGTTTGAGGAGAAGTGTGCTATTAGACCTGTTTTGGATGGTATGCAATTCAATTATATATCTGAGGATAATAGGCGGATGCTGGAAGACAAGTTTCCGAGGATGAGGTATTTGAAAGTTTGAAATCTTGTAATGGCAGCAAAGCCCCGGCGGGCCCGATGGATTTAATATGAATTTCCTTCAATAATTCTGGGAGATTTTGAAAGCTGATATCATGGAAACATTCAATGAGTTGCATCATTCTGGTAAATTTGTCAAATCATTGAATTTCTCCTTTATTTCCTCATCCCTAAAAGAAGTGGTGCTAATGAGTTCAGGGATTTCAAACCCATTAGTTTAATGGGCTGCAGTATAAATTAATTGCGAAAGTGTTGGCTAGGACATTATCCAAGGTGTTAGAGGAGGTTATTGGGGATTGTCAACATGCTTTTGTGGGTGGAAGACAAATTCTTGATGTTGTGATGGCTGCCATTGAGACAGTTGATGATCTAATGGCTACTAAGAGGGATGGTTTGGTGTGTAAAATGGATATGGAGAAAACTTATGATCATGTGAATTGGAATTTTGTTGATTTCATGCTGTATAGAATGGGTTTTGGGTCTAAGTGGAGGAAGTGGATGAGAACTTGTATCACTACAACCTCTTTTGCTGTTTTGGTCAATGGGAGGCCCTCTAAGTTCTTTAACATCTCAAGAGGTTTGAGGCAAGGGGATCCTCTATCCCTACTATTGTTCATTATAGTTATGGAAGGCTTAAATGGGCTACTTGAGAGAGCTAAAAATCTTAATTTACTGAGGGGTGTTGTGGTGGGGAATGGTGATAACACTTTAGAAGTGTCTCATTTATTCTTTGCTGATGATATGCTTATATTTTGTCAACCAGATTTGAAAAATCTATTGTATTTGAGATGTGTTTTATTATGGTTTCAAGCTGTGTCGGGACTTAAAATAAATCTCTTCAAGTCTGAATTAGCGAGAATCGGTGGCAGCAGTGTGGCTGGCTCTTTTGCTACAATTTTGGGGTGTGAGAAGGTAAAATTCCCTTTCAAATATCTTGGGATTACTTTGGTAGCTAAATACAATGATCAACTTACATAGGAACCAATTATTGATTTATTTGAGAAAAGACTTGCGGGGTGGAAGAGAAACTTCCTTTCTAAAAGGGGTAGATATACCTTAGATAAAAACATGCTTGCAAACCTCCCAATATATTATCTTTCTACTCTTACCATTCCAGTGAAGGTGGCTAAAAAGCTGGAAACTATCCAATGCAGATTGTTGTGGGGTGATGTGGGTGATAACCGTAAATACCACCTTGTGAATTGGGGTGTCTTAAAATATCCAATTTTATTTGGGATCTTTGGTGAAAATGAATGAAGCACAAGGCAAACGGTTATGGAGATACTCGAGGGAGGCAAATAGTCTGTGGAGGAGGGTTGTTGAGGCTCGATGGGGCAAATTTATGAACTCCAGTGCTTTTGGCCGGATTTCTCTCCCCCATGGGAGAGGGCTATGGAGGAAGATTCTTATACACAAATCCTGTTTTATGCAAGGCACTAAGTGGAAGCTGGGTAGGGGGAGTAAAATTAATTTCTGGGAAGATAATTGGGTGGGAGGTGGTAGCCTCAAGGGGATATTTTCATGAATCTTCAATATTTCACAATATGGCTGTTTTTTAGGCTTACCATCGGTCAAATGGGAATGTGGTTTGGTCCATTATTGTTAACAGAAATCTAAATGATTGGGAGTTGGAGGAATATGAAGGTATGTTGCAGCTTTTGGCGGAACAGAAACTTTCCTGTGTGGAATCTGGAAAAAAATGGCTTCTTTTCTGTTTCTTCTTCTTATCAGTTCTTGTGCAAAGGGAGAGATGTGTGCAGGATGGTCATTCCGGCTAAACAAATTTGGAAGAGCTTGGTTCCCCTCGTGTGTCTTTCTTTGCTTGGGAGGCTTGCTGGGAGAAGATTTTAACTACTGATAAGCTTAGAAACAAGGGCTGCATTCTAGTGAATAGGTATTATTGCTGTCTGAAGGCGGAGTAAACTTGTAACCACTTATAATTGTGGTGTCCATAGCATTTGGTTTGTGGTCTTTTATTTATGGGTTGCTGGGCATTAATTGGGTTATTGCAGGCTCGGTGGGGGATGAGATATGGGCTTGGGATGGTTTAAATGTAAAAAAATAAGTTAGCTAATATGATCCCATTGACAGTTTTTTGGGTCATATGGAAAGAAACGAATAGTAGAGTGTTTGATAGTGAGATTAGTAGCATGATTAGATTAAAAGATAGGTGGTTGCATTATTTTGGATCTATATTATTAGGGCATGATATTATTGAAGATGTGGATTTTAGGATTGTCATTGATTCTCTAACCTTATTGTAAATTTTTGTATGTAGGCGGTATCCCTATTCTTGGTACCTTACTAATAGACATTTGATACTTTTTATTTCAAAAAAAAAAGTATAAGTATCATTAAATCTTAGCACGAAAAGAGTGCCACCCATGTACAAAATTATTTACAAATCAGCTACTAAATCAATAAAATGCCCAAACTCGTCAAAAGAAAGAATGGGATGCCCCAAATCCAAAAACACATGGGATGCCCCAAATCCAAAAACCCCAACACCTGGAGCCATCTATCGCTAACTCTACCCAGATCATCTTCTTTTCCTTCAAAAGCTCTCTTATTTCTCTCCTTCTACACAACCCAAAATATTGTAAAAGAATGAGTTCTACATGCTTCTTCTTTTGCTAATTTATTTCCAATCGCATAACTCATCCTTGACTGATCCTGCAACTGCCTACCCAAAAAAACCATAGGCCATTGTCTATAATTCATACGTACATGGACACTAGAGCATTATATGATCGCAAGACTCAACCTCCCTTTTTTGGCTACATTGTGGGTTAAGGCCCATGGGCATCATTCTACTATTAGCATCTCTAATCTGCATCAAAATTGGGAAGCTTTAATTTCGAGGAGATAGTTCTTTCTTATGCTTGCTTTTCTTTTACTTTTCTAGCTTGCAAATAATTTCTTATTCTCCTTGACTATATTCTTCTTTGCCTTCTCTATTAATAATACCTTCTTCTATCCAAAAAATAAGAGAAATTTCAAGATTTTGTAGAAATGCATGCACGATCTATGTACACCCTAAAACACAAAGAAGTCTAATCCCGTGTTACAAGATCAATCTATTAAACTATTAACACTTTTTATATGCTACAACAATTCACACCAGCCATAATCTAGCTTAGCCAAACATCAAAATTAGCAGGCTATGGACTTACCAATCCTTGAAGTTCAAGTAGCTTGAGAGCTCATAATAAACATATGCAGCAGCACCATAAGCAGCATCTTTGAGAAGCAATCCAGGAGTGATTTCAGTAACTGAAGTTGGGCAATTACTCATTGACTCTTGAAGGATAGAAACTACAACAGGACCTAGCAGCTAAAGGCAAAAGAAGATAATATATAAGTACACATATCTTTGTAAGTATTAGTAAATTGAAGACAAGTCACACAACTAAACAGTCTCCAAGACTAAAATGCCACCTACTTGGCTGCGATTTTCAAACAATACAATATACAAAGCTTCAGCGCAAGGCCTTAGTTTTTCTGTCCACTGAACCATGTCCTGCTCATGATGAAAAGATTCAGGGCTTTGGTACCACTGCTCCAAATCACTTACAGTTAGAACAAAGTACCTGTTGAGATATCAATAGAAAGTTTTAATCAAATTACTTCCAAAAAAAGAACACCAAACAAGAGAGATAAAACCGTGAAGGTGCTTTTGTAGATGATAAGATATTCTAGACCCACAGGAGGTGAAAATGCATGAATAGTAGCACAAATCAGGAAAGTAAATATTCACTTAACAGTAGCTCTTCAAATCACAATAAACGAATGCCCTTAGAAGGACACACACTAGCCACAAAGTTCTAAAGGCAATCAACAATTTCCTGCCATGCAATGGCTTAGAGAACATAAGCCTAAACAACCTAAAATAGCATCATCAACAGTAGAGAGAGAGAGAGAGAGAGAGAGAGAGAGAAAGTCTTTGTTCCACAGTACACAACCAACTTTCTCTGATCAGTGCTGCTGCTCGTCGGTGAAACTTTCTTGCTCCCTATGTCGTTATCTTCCTCTAGGTGATTCTTGGTTGTCAATAGGAAGTTCTCCAACTTGGTCTTATTTGGAGAAAGGGAGAAATTTGTCAACATAGGCAAAGATGGAAGGGGTTTAGAGTATCAAAAGTTTTATTTAGCATGGAGGCTTGGTGGTTGTTTAGTATGTTGGAGCAATTTTTTGGGAGAATGGGGAACCTTCATGAGTTAGAAGTATGGTAGAAAAAACACAACCCTTGTGGGTAGCGCTTAGTGCAAACATAGGAAGAAGGTATTTGGCAATCACGGGAAGAAGGCAACAGAGACAGAAGAGGATTTATATCCTGGAGAGTATGGCAACAGACAGTTAGCGGAGTTTCACAGAGGCCATAGGAGGGCTACTGGGCAGATCCCTTGCTCCACCATGGAAGACTAGGGCAGAAAAGAAGAAGACAAGCAAAGCTAGGAAAGAAACTATAGAAAAAGATATTCTGGCATCTGCGAACTGGCCTGTCTAGGATGTTACTAGGATGTTATAAGATCCTTAAAATTTCTTTGGAGTTAACGGTCAATGGAAAGAGAGGAAAACCATATGCAGAGGCAGTAAAGGAGATCATATTGAGGCTTGTATGGTAGATCATGTTATACCACCATTCAATAGTAGATAACCATTTTCCCCATGTTTTTGGTTGATCATGAGTCATGCATCTCAGATACATCTTCAAGCATTAATTAAGTCATTCAATCTGACCATCTATTTGAGGAGGGTACGCAGTGCTGAAATGAAGGCTAGTTCCAACTGTTTTCATCAATTCCTTCCAAAAGGAACTTGTGAACAAGGGATCTCGGTCTGATACTATGACCTGCGGCACTCCATGCAACTTATGAACAATCTTCATAGAAAAATGAGCTACCCTGTGAACCAAAAAAGGATGTCGAAAAGGAATAAAGTCCATTGACTTGTCTCTTTATTCTCGGACTTGAGCAGTTATTCAATAGAATCCATCGATATATGAGTCCAAGCCTGGGACGGTACAGGCAATGGTTGTAAGAGTCCTGGGATAGCTACCTTTTCATCTTTACAACGTTGGCAAATATCACATTGTTGCATCCACTGAATAACTTGTTTTTTCATGTCGACCCAATAAAAGTATTGTTTGACTCATTCATAGGTGGTTTTGATCCCCGAATGACCACCTATAGCAGAGTTGTGGCATTGATGAAGGAGCTGATGTTGTAAACTTTCACCATTGCCGACAAATAACCTTCCCTTGTATCGTAAAAGTCCATTAGAAAGGTGGAAAGATGGCCTACCATGCGGAAAAATTAAAAGTTCTATGATAAGTTGTTGTACATCCGAATTACCTTCACAACTTTTGGATACCTCACATACCTAAGCAGAGCCGATAGCAGTAACAGTGTAAACAACTTCTGTAAAAGTATCTTCATGTTCCCTTCTGAATAAGGCATCTGTCACTATATTTGTGGTCCCTTACTTATATTGTGTTAGGTAATTTAACCTCAATAGTTTCAAAATGTCCTTCTGTCGGACTGTAGAGGATACTCTTTGATCCAGTAGTACTTAAGGTTGTGCTGATCTATCTGAACGACGAAAGGAAACCCTTCCACGTAACGCACCATTGTTTGATTGCATACAAGATAGCTGAAAATTCTTTCTCGTATATGGACTTGGATTGGTTTCTAAGATCCAAGGCTTTGCTGATAAAGACTATGAGTTGCATTTCTTGCATTAAAACAGCCCAAACTTCAGAAACCGCAATACGGGACAAGCAGTAATTGCTCTTTTTAGTTGATGGAAGACTTTTTCAACTTCAGGATTCCCCTTGAATGCTCTTTTCTTTAACAAGTCTGCAAGGGGTTAATTAAGAGATAGGTGGTTCCATATTTTTGGATCTATGTTCACGGGGCGTGACATTGTTAGAGATGAGGATTTTGGGTTTGTCATTGATACCTTAACTAGAATGTAAACAATTGTACATGGTCAGTACTCCCTTGTTTGGTGCCTTGTGAATATATACTTCTTTAATTTTTTATTTTAAAAAAAAAAGTCTGTAAGGGGTTAGGCCATCACTTCATATTACTTGATGAATTTTCGATAATACCCCGTTATGCCCAGAAATCCCTAAGAGTCTTAAGAGTTTGTGGGCTCCGCCAATTGACCCTGACCTCAATTTTCTTGGGGTCTGTTCAAACTCCCCTTCCCGAAATGATATGTCCTAGATATTCTGCTTGAGTCTATAGGAAACAATATTCAACTTTTTTTTTTGCATATAACATGTTTTTGTAGCAACTACAGTACCATTACAAGTTGATACAAATTGTTCTTATTTGTTGGACTTGTAGATGAAGATGTCGTCAAAAAGTTTTCCAAATATTCTCTAAATATGTGATTTATGAGAACCTAGAAGATAGTTGAGCGTTAGTCAAACCAAAGGGCATTATCCTAAACTTATAGCGGCCATGATGAGTTCGAAATACTCTCTTATGAATATCTTTTTCTTTCACACAAATTTGATGATATCCTACTCTTAAATCAAATTTTAAAAAAATAGAGACACCATGTAATTCATCAAGTAATCAATGATGGGAATGAGCAACTTATCTTTAATTGTCAGCGAGTTAAATTCCCTAAAATCCATACAAAATCTCTAGGTTTCATCCTTCTTTTTGACTAGTAAGAATATAGATGAGAACGGGCTGTGACTAGATCGAATGATTGATTCCTGTACCATGTTGTGTACTTGTTTTCTATTTCATTTCTTTTCAAAGAAAGAATGTCTGTATGCCCGAATATTGACAGTTGCTCCTTCTTTAATAAGGGATATAGAATAATCACTCCTGGGTGGCAGTAGTCCCTTGGATTCCTCAAACACATCCTTGAATAGTTGCAGCAGGGACTTTAGGGTCATTCTGGGTCAGAGTAACTCTGTCTTCTTGATCAACTTCCACAATTAGGAACATGGTCCCCCCTTCCATGTTGTTCTTCTCTTTGTCGCAATTCTCGGCAGTGGTCTCTTTCACGTCCTATGGTGTCACCTCCTTTTAGAACTATGAACGAGTTGGCATAATGAATTTTGATGGTGGCATGCACAAAATTGAACACTATAGGACTAAGCTAGTTCATCCAGTCCACTCTTAGTATCTGCCGAGTTGAATTACTCGAAAATCATACCTGAATTTGTAACATTACACTATTCAGGTAACATCTAGACACACAACACCACTAGTGATTTTTTATCCATTTGCCACCACTACCATCAGTGGTTTATCGCTGACAACTTGAATTCTAAACTCCTTCAGCCACATCTTCATCCAAAAACGAGTATGAACTTCAACTATCTAGCAACTAGTAGCACATCACATTCAGAGAATGCCCTCTAATTTTAAGGGTATTGTTTTGCTAAAACTCCTTCCATTGCCTGTTTGGATAAAGTTCCTATTGAATTTTTTTCATCCATTCTCACTTTTTCTGGCACCTTTTCTAATAAGTCTTCCTTGGTAGGGTACGTCTACTGACATCATGATTCTATTTTGGCAATAGTGTCTGGGAAAATAACAACCACCACATTTGTAGCACGATATTATTGATCTTTTGACTTCTGTTTCTCTTCCTGCATGTTTGAATTTTCAAGTTGTCGTTTCCTTCTAACCACCGGATGAGTAGGTAGTGCTTTCATGAAAATAAAAGCTTCCCGACATTTTAATTATGGATTACTCTTGCAACAAGACTTACTCAAAAGCTTAATTAAGCATGCGTGACTTGAGCAGTCTTATCATAGGCTATAACTCTAATTTAAGACCATTAATGAAACTAAGTATAAAGAATATCTCAAAAAGAGCAGGGTTGTCTGCATTCATTAGAGCACACAAATGCTCGAACTGTTCCTAATATTCTAGAACTTGCACCAATTTGTTAAATTCTTCAAAAAAACTCTTTTTGTGAGTTGCCCCCAAATTTTTGATAAAGTTCCTTCACAAAAAATATCACATTCGAGCTCTTCAGCTTTCACCAACTACCCATGGAACCAAATGTCTGCCCCTTCACCAAGGAAGAGTGACACTACCTGCACGTTTTTTTCCTCCGGTACTTTGTGTACAAAAAAATATTTACCGCATCTTCGGATCCAAGCACCGGGATTAATACCCTCAAAAAGTAGAATTTCTACTTTCGGCAACTTGGCCAGGTTGGTCAGCGACTAGAGGAATGTGAATCAGTCCGGTTTATAGTAAAGTTGGAGGACGGGTTCGGGTCAGTTCATTTGTTTTACCCCCTTGACGGGTTGGACCAGTTTTAGGATTTCTTTTATTTTCAGAAACCCATCCTTTCTTTTCTTCTTCAATGAATGCGAGGGGAGCAGGCAAGAGCCCCTCCTGCTCGATCAAAGTGGCTACCACCAGGGCCACCGAACTCCACCTCCTGGTGCGGCAGCTGCCGTCCCATGCCCAAATTTCCCCTTTGATCGAACCCATAATGACTCAATTAGTCCCCCAAAGACCTTAAATCATGCACCACAAACCATAAACTAAAGGACACCACAAAAGGATATGGTTGCAATATTCCGCTGCGTTCATGCATAAGTAACACCTGTTGACCATAATCTGACCTCTTGCCATCAGCTTATCATAAAAATACTAAATCAACATCATAAGACTCCATGGATTAACTAGATGATTCTAATGATATATTGATGTTTAGAAAAAAAATTTCCAAATCATAATCTCAAAGCAAACAAAAGAAATGAAATATTCTCATGCAAGCATTTAGCATACATCCAACCAGATTTGGAGCAAACTAGCGCAAGCAAACAGAAACTAGAGTATTTATACCTTCTTATCAAAACATTGCACAAGAGTACTATTCGCTCATTAGGTAGAAGTGAAGCCAGAACCCCACCAACAACACTGGAAACGTTTTTTTTCATCTGCTCCAGCGTAATTCCACTTTCGTCCATCACTCGACCAGTAAGACTGGGCTTGTATTCTTTACATTCAAGAATGCATTTCACCATCACCATACACTGAATTAAGAATTCTTCAAATGACAATAAGTCTGGCTCTGGATCTGTTATCTTATTTAAACAGAAATCCACAACAGTTGGAAGGACACATTTATCACCAAATGAATAAGGATGTCTGCCCTGAATTGCAACCAGAACCTTCATCAATTTTCTACATGCCCTTTTCACAAATTCCCAAAATTTAGGATGTCCCTTCTGAAAAGATGAATCTGGAAGAACACCAATGAGAACGAATTATATACCACAATATTTGGAACCACGATTTTAAGATGATTCAGCCTCTTTTTTCTCAATTAGTAGGGAGATATCTTACCAATGTCAACTAAGGCAGCATTTCAAGTTATAGTAGGTTTTAGTCACCATTACTTTTTATACTTAGCAATATGGCAGATATTAGAATGGAAGTAAACTTCCTTACACCACAGAACGAAATTTATGCATTTTGCTCGCAAATGCAAGAAAAGGTTCTTTTTGAATGAATTGCAAGAGAAAGAAAATGGCACAATATAGCTTGTATGTTTGTGCTAATTAAAAGTAACTATTATGCAATTTAGACCTTTTCTTTTTGTTATTTCACTCTTCCCAGTTCTTTTGCATTTTTTATTTGGTTCTTTTTTATTTTCAGGGTGAGACATTTTTTTTTCATGGTGAGACATTTAACACAGGATGAAATAATTATAGTACTTAAATCCTCCAAACAGAAAAATAATAAAAACACAAGGTTTACATAAAGAAAAGAAAAACTTTAAATACAAACAAGTGTCTTACAATATGGAAGAAATGATTGGATTGAGTTCAAGAGAACAGGACAAACATCCTTGACTTGTCGGACCTCCTGAATGATAGAAACACGTGAGTACCCTTATTCTCATGTTCTCGCCAGGTAAATTTTATATTAACACAGAGAAATAAGAAAAAATATAAAATTTCAAGATCTGTTGAAAAGGAAAAAAAAATAGCAAGAGTTAAATTTTTTTTTTAAAAAAAAAAAAGAAGATACCTGTACGCATTTTGCATCACTTGGAAACCCTGAAATTACCAGTTGACGTATTATCTTCAGACACCAAAACCACCTCTCACATGTCAGATAGAGCTCATCATGATGCTGTTCCAGAGGATTTGAATTATAGCTCTGAGCAATTGTTGAGAAACCATGTAATATGGTTTGCACATCAGTCTGCCAAAGGTGCCAGCTATAATCAAAGAAATGGGATGTGATCTGCGCAAGAGGTTTGTCATGACTTTAGTCCTTTAGCATGAAATAGATCAATATTTTTTCAGAGTAAACAAAAAGAAGCTAAACCTCCAAACAAATGATATGATAGAACAACACAAGAAAATAATAAAAAGAGCATGCAGCAAGCAACCTATACCTCTGCATAGTTCCTCTGATCTACAGTTAGACGTTTGGTGGACAATTCCTTCAAGGTTCGAAAGAGAATCATAAAGATCCTATGGGAAGTAAGAACATCTGCTGATTGGAGTTGTTGTGCTAAAACAGAAAAGACCTCAGGCCTAAAGTCATCAAATCAGATTCAGTAAATCTCAACAAAAGAGTACTGAAAATGTAGGTCACATTATATAAGAAACCAAAACATTCTTCGAAGAGCTGGCAGCTAGAATGATAGATTAGTCTTATAAGGGGATAAGAATTAATCAATAACACAATTTGTTGGATCTCGTCAAAGAAGAATTCAAGTTGGGATGCATTTATTGTCTATACTGTAAGAGGACAATGTCAAAAAGATTTGTTCAACTATGCCCAATTACAGCCCTTTTCAGGTACTACCTTAAACTAAAATGTCCTTTAACCAATCATACGTCTAACCACATATTTCCTTGGAGTAAAACTTATGTCCAGTCGTGGAGGCATATGACCATTAAATGCAAAGGAAGAATCATATAAGTATAGATGTGCTTGCAGTATGGCTTACAGCAAGCCAAAGCTGTTAATGAAAGTATCAAGCTCAATTTGATCAAAGCTTAGTTCATACGTGGTTTGATGACTAAACTTTGAACTAAACTTCAGCTTTTTAATCTAACAAGCAAAATACAAGCCCACAAGTATCTGAATCAAAACTACCGAACATGTTGGGTTGCATGTACATATATACATATTTATACATCTATATCATATATAATTTATATCATTTATTCTTTGTAGGAAACTGTTCAAGCCTTGAAACATGCAGCATGAGATTTTCTTGTTGGCCATGAGATTGCTTTTCAAAAAAATCACTGGTTCAGGCTTGAGTTTGCATTTTAGAAGATGAGAGAGTTATGGAGAGAGGAGTTAATAGTTATTGAGGTTAAAGGGAAAACAAACAGAAAATAGTTATGGAGATTTAAGGGAAAACAAAAAGGAAATAGTTATGGAGATCTAACAGAAAACAAGGACCACCTTATCATTTTAGAGAAAACCATGAATGACAAGTATCATCTACCGATTGGAAGGGGATACAAGTGATGTAATACACTTGTCATATGAAATAATTTCTCTATGTTCCATACTGCAATTATGTAAGACTATGTAACGTTGCTAGTTTGAATAATTTTTCATGAAAACCCAATAGGAAGAGGAGAGCACACCCCAAGATAGCTTCCTTTTACTTAAAAGAAAAGGAGAAAATGTCAAATAAAGATAGCTTGCTTTCCTTCGAAGCTACTTGGGAAAGTATTTAACTATAGAGAGAGGGGGGAGGGGGGGGGAGAACCAATGAGAGATTTCATGCAAAAGAATGGAGGAGACTCTTGGATGTCTCCAATTGTGGTGTACATGAACCTTGAAGCTTTGGGATATAGCAATATGCTTAACTAAGTTAAAATAATTGTCCTTTTTTTTTTTATAAAAGGAATACCATTAGAAGGGAAAAGTACATAAACTAAAGGAGTATAAGCTATCCTCCAAAAGAAAAAGAAAGAAAGCAAATGCATTATTGATACAAGATAGCAACCCAAAACTTCCGTGAAATGGAAAAAGAAATTTCCCTAAGGAAATCATGGATTTTAGCCCAAAGAGAAGCCAAAAACACCATCCTTTTCCAAATGTCATCAAATGACTGATATGTTTGCCTAAAACATTTTGCATTTTTCTTGAACAAAATGAGCATAATCCAGCAAAAGCAGGCAATGCCAAAGCATGTTTTGATCCATACTCCATCCAAAACCACATCAAGCCCATAGTTGTTAGTTCAATCATAAAAGAGCAATAGAAGCCACTTATATAATTGCTCAATCTCACATTAGAGAAATATATAATTCTTGAATTTTATATAAAAGTTCATTATTAACTGTTAATAACTAATTTCATACACAATTAGTTATAAACAATATAATAGCACCTCATTATGAAACGTCAATCCCACATCACAGAGACACAATTACTGGGTTCCTTGGAAAGACAACTCACTCATTATTAATAATTAAGCTTGAACATTTGATTACTAGTGATTGGTCCAGATGGTTGTTGCACTAGTGTTTTGGACTCAAACTGCTACAACTAAAGTATGAGAATCAATTCATTGGTCCTTTCTCCATCTTTTGGGTCAACTGGGTAAAAGGAACAAGGAGGTTTTGAATGGGAGGATTCAGAACTTCCAGTGAGGATTCAATAGTAATATTCCCTAAAATGAGATACAAAGAACCTAACCCTTGTCAAATCTTTCTATTTAATATGCTAAAACCCAAGACTAGCAACGTAATCTTCTCGAGTAGGTTGAAATTAGAATGACTTTCAGCAGAAGCCGTTTTAAAGTAAAATTGAGTAAAGAGAACTTTTTGATTCGTACTTCTTGTCATTATAAATTATATGAAAAAAATATTGTTTGTTAAATTCAAATATTTTTTAACATTAGATTAAAGTCAAAGCAATATATACAATCCTATTGGATGTAACTATACAGTGAAGCAACAAATTAAAAAGACATACCATTCTCTAGGATAATCAATGCGAGCAATTTTGGAAATGAGCACAGCCAACATCTCAGCTATCTGTATTGAAAAAGACAAGGAAAGCAAATGAAATTAGCAAGCAAACTACTAAAATTCAAATAAAATACACACAATATGAAGCAAGATTCATTATTATACAGAAAATACACAAAAGATCATGAACTACAATAGATAGATCACATATAGTTAAAATAACATGGAATAGATGTATTACAATTCAAAGATGGAGAAGCTCCTAGCAAACAGTTGTCATGTTATTTTAACTATAGTGATCTAGATGGAGAAGCTCCTAGCAAACAGTTGTCATTTACATAAGGAGGCAGCTAAGACTCCTGATCGTATGCTATTTTGGTGTCTTCTTTCTTACCGCCTCTAGTGTCTAACTTTCCATTTCCTCAACTTGAGTTAGATTGGTGTTGGTTGCTTTAGAAAAGTTCTAGGCTTAGCAAAGTACCGGAGTTGATAAGAGAACAACGAAGGAAATATACATGATCCCTTTATCTTGTGGTCTATTTGGAGGAAGAGAAACCGAGAGTTTTTAAGGATGTCACTTTTTCTTTAATGGATTGTGAGATAGGTTACCTCTTTCTTTTTGTTTAAGGAGTCCAGTAACGGCTCAGGTCCTAAATTCATCTAAAGAGGGACTTGAGATTCAATCTTAGTAACCAAGAGAGAAGAACTCAAAACTCTTCTGCATAGGGCCAAGTACTCGACCCAATGAGCACCCAAAGAGGTCCAAACCTTGTGACTAAGTATGGGTCAAGAAGGGGAAAGGCTTGTGCCCAAAAGTTGCCCAAAGAAATGTCCAAACTAGATCCAACTGGGCCTGGAGATCCAAGGCAAGACAAAAGAATGGGCTTGAGGCCCATGAGAGAACCCTGTGGGCTTGAAGAATTGCCAAGAGGGATGGAAGATCAACCTTTAGTCCGAAAAGAGACGGATTCAAGATCTTTTTGGCCAAGGCAGCATTCGGCCCAAGAGAAGGCCCAAGAGAGGCCAATCAGCCTTGAGGAGAATGGCGGACAGCATGTGTCATGCATGTGACCTGCCTTCGGCACATGTGCGAACCACCACATGTGTTGGAAGCTCACCCACATATGCCGAGCCATCGCCCGCATGAAACAGCACGCCAACCATGCAGACGGACAACTCCGTACGCATGCAGCACGCGTGAGCTTACAGCAAGCCGCACACTGCACACATGCCACCCAGCAGGCCAGACGCCCAGTCCGTGCCCAGCACGCACGCAACAGCCCAGCCTGCCCATCCCCAAGCCCAGCAGACCTGCACGCAGCAAGCCCACAGGTCCAATACGCGTTGGCAGCACAGCCGCGCGACCCGGACAGCCTACACACGCGACCCGCATGTCCATTTTGAGCTGACCCATGCAGCAACCCGAGTACCAAAACCGGGCCGACCCACGCAGGCCCATGACACGACCCGTGTCTCCCGCTTGGAGCGACCCACGATCCAGCTACTGCCATGTGGCTTTCCATGTCCTTTTATCCAAAAATTCACATAAGCTAATTTTGCAATTATTTATTAATTTATTTATTATTATTTTAATATAAATCCATCGCTTATGATTATTTAATTATTTATCTGAATTCTAGATTAGGATAGATTAATATTTTATTATTTTTCAAGTGTTTATAACCATTTAGAACTATACCAAGAAAAACCTATATAAAAACACTTGAATTGAGAATAAAATTAAAGTTTAGGCTTTTTCTTCGATTAGCAACTTGCTAATTTTTTAACTTTTTCAAGTTATTCAAGAAGCAGGAGTCTTCAGAAATCTTGTGGAGCCAAGGAATAGAAATCAACTTATCGATAAGTTCGTTGCGTTTTTCTTTATTTTTAATTCTCTAGTTCTTGTTTATGCATACCTTATTAGGTGTTATAAATTCAAGTAGAGGGAGAGGTTTTCTAAACGGTTAAGTTTCAATATTGCATAAATATGGTGGGTTATAGGAGTTGATTCGATCCTCCCCATACCCTACCACGTCAATCCCTATGTGCTTTGTTTAAATTATCTTAGTTAAAAAATAGTTCTTTGGGAAAAATCCTATTATCTCTACCTGTCCAATAACGACAACATCAAAAGGAGAATTTCCCACGTAATTGAATTCGGAAAATCATTACTTTACTCAAAAGCTTTTTCTAATGTGCAAAGCAACAGGAGTTTGAAAGTTAACTTTAGAGAATCTCTTACAGAGAGGACTGGTTATGGTGAACAAGTGCTACTTCTGCAAGAATGATGAGGTGACTGGAAACCATCTTCTCTTATGGTGCCTTTTGGCTTCTCGTCCTTGGTATGTGGCATATAGTCTCATAGGGATAAATTGAGTAACGGTTGGGTCAGTTAAAAAAGAGATTTGGATAGGAAGCATTGTGACTTCAAATTAAGTTGAGTGAGTATTAACGGATGGAAAGCCATTTATGTTCGACATTGAAAGGAAGCGGTTTACAGCAGGGTGGCAGAATCTAAGCTGGGGAAGATTGAGCATCTCAGAACAGCTACAATATCAATGCTTCAGCATTCATCTTGATTATAAATGGATTCAAAACGTGCAGATCTGGGTCCAGGATGTGTTGGACAAATAAAGCAGGCGTTCTCCGATCACTCGGATGCCTTATGGATATATATTAATAGAGCAATAAATGAATAATTCAGGGAGATTCTTGCCTATTGCGAATTATGTTGGAAATCAGATGAGGGGTCATGTATGCATCCCAGAAGGGTACCAAATGATGAGTTGGCAAACCATACTTGAAGCCCTGGACAGATTTGGATCAAGAGATAAAGGCATGCAGAAACCAGTCACTAAAAATGACGCTAGCTAGAAACCCTCTACCACTATGGTGGCTGATTCTGCCATACTCAGGTCTTGGTGCGTAGAGGACGCATCAGCAAATAGGAGGGAATTTTGTTTTTCATAAATGCAGGAATTCAGCCTGGAAATCTTGTGTGGGATAATGGGATGGAGAGATTTGTCAAAGAGGCAGTTACGGAGGATAAATATTTTATGGAAAGATACTCTTCAATTATTACTGTTGACTTCCACAAGTATAGGAGAGCTTGGTGGAAGAATAAGAAAAGTTGAAACCAACAAATATTTTTTAAACATATTCTCTTAAATGGACAGATACAAGGCAGATTTTACACCCCGTGAACATAAGGCAAAATGGGCCACCTTTTGAAAGGCTCAAATGCACGCCGGATACAGCATTAGAACAGCCCAGCATCTTCCAAAGGCTGGATGAAGAAGGCCCGACTTTAGAACCCAGGCAGAAAGAGGGAAAGGCTATCCAGGTGGTAGAGTAGGCTCCCTCATTGGCAGCCCAACCATTCTTTCACGCGCCAAACTCAAGTTTGGCAGCTCAAAACAAGAAACCCTAGAGGAACAATGAATGGAAGGAACGCCAGTAGCGCTGCCAGCGCCAGTTGGCCATTGGTCCACCTCGACAAGGCCAAAACATCATATGGGTGCCTAAACAGACGCCTAACTCAGCCAGTCTTCAGATGCCTGCCGAGGACCTTCAGTCCAAAACAAAAGGAAGAACTAACTTCGACAAAGCCGAAAAACCTCAAGTCGACAGGCCATCATGACCAGGCGACGGGAGCTTCGTCGAAAGTCCATCATAGAGGCCGACCCATACAAAATTGACCCTCCAGCACGTTACGTCATTAGTGTATTTCAGGAAAACCTGGGAATGTGAGGAAAGGGGAGTGGCCGACATGAAGCTCTCAAGAGGAGATGGATGTCATCCTAGTGCTCCTTAGCCAGCCAATAAAGGGTCAACATGAACAGAAGCCAAGACAGAATCTTAGGTCAATTCTGATGAAGATTATTCAGATGACGAACTGCTGTTAGAAGAAATTGAGGTGGAAGAGAAAGATGAGGAGGAGCTAGAGAAGATTGTCCAACAAAAGGCTACACAAGAGATATTCAGGAAATGTGGAAGGGACTCCAATTCAACTTTTGAATTCTTTTCCCATTAATACCCTTACATGCGGTGCAGGGACTAGTGGAGATGCGGACCTATTAGGCAAAGGCATCCTTTCCCTATTCCCGGAACGAACACGATACGGTTTATCAAACTTTGACAACTGAGAGCAAGGAAATGACGAAAAGTGTTATAGCCATTACGTTAATGATGATTAACTCTGATCAGGATAACCTAACAGATCTCGTGAATAAGCTGCCACAAGAGAAGAGATGAGAGTAATAGTATCCCTGCAGACATATATTCGTAGGAAAAAACGTGTACAAAAGATCATAGAAGAATACCATACCAAGGTAATTAAGGGAAGTTTGAGAAGAAAATGGGAGGTTAGGTAATCCATGAAAATGACCTGGAATGTTAACGGTCTAGGAAATGTAAGGAAGCGGAAGCAAATCAAAGAAGTGACAATGAGAGCAAACCCAGATATTGTAATATTATAAGAGACTAAAAAAGAACAAAAAGATGGTATCTTAGTTAGGAGCCTTTGAGATAGTAGATTTAAAGATTAGGTGTTCCTTGTCGCATAAGGGGATTTGAGTGGCATTTTGATAATATGGAATTCCAGGGTGGCTACTAGAGTTGATATTGTTGAGAGAGTTCACTCATATTCATTATTTCTTGCTGTCACAAAAGGATGTTGGTAGATTATGAATATTCATGTACCCACTACGTATAGACAACAGTCCTCTCTTTAGGAGGAATCATCATAGCTTTCAAGGCTATGCACACCTTTTCAGTGTCTTGGAGGGGATCTCAATGCATGAAGATGACTTCATGGAAAATTAGAAGACAAAAGGATGACTATTTTGATGCAGAACTTTAATAGCTTTATAGAGGATTGAAATTTGAGATATTCCTTTAGACAACACCCAATTTACTTGTTCAGTGATGTTCAGTGAACAGAAAAGAAGTAATCTCTTCGCACCTAGATTGACTTCTAATCTCTACCCACTGGGAGCATAGCTTTCCTAATTTAGTGTAGGAAGTTCTTCCACATTCATTGTCAGAGCTTCCCATTTTTAGTTAAATCCTAGTGGATCAGATGATACTCTGTTCAAATTTGAGAATGTGTGGATTTAATACCCTGATTTCATTAGGTTATTAAGAGAGGAGTGGCAACGTAGGACAAACGAAGGTTGGAAGGGCTACAAATGTATGTAGAGATTGAGACACTTGAAGGGAAAATAGAAAAGGAAGTCTTGGGAGATGTGAGATTGCAAAAGACATAACTTCTTACTAAGATGAGAGAGTTAGATAGGATGATAGTAGAGGGTACCATTTCCGAGAGTCAGGAAGAGTGCCCTTTAGAGAAAATAAATGGGCTGGAGAAGGTTAGGATGCTAGAAGAGAGATGTTGGCATCAGAAATGAAAATTAAATGGTTGAAGGATGGGGATGCAAACACTTGAATGTTCCATAGAGTTGCCAATGGCCAAAGGAGGGAAAGTGCTATAAAAGCGATTTAGAGAATGGGATTGTGGAAAGGAAAACAAATGCCATAGGGCGGGAGCTAACTCAATATTACATGAAACTGTACAAGGAAAAAGAGGACCATAGGCCATTGTTAGAAATAGTTGATTGGTACCTATTAGGGACGAAAAGAGGGAGCAAATTGAAAGACCTTTTGAAGAGGATGAAATAAAGGGGCCTATTTGGAGTTTATGTGATGATAAGGCCCTTAGACCTGATGGTTTCGTGATAGAGTTCTTTAAGGAGTGTTGGCACATAACTAAATGGGATATGGTAAAAGTGTTTGAGGAGTTCTATCTTATGAGAAGATTTGCAATAGTATGAACTCCATTTTTACCTCAATGCCCAAAAAGGATAAGTCCATGAAGGTATCCGATTATCGCAAATTAATTTAGTAAATTAGGATATAGGGAATCTGAAATCAAAGAACCTATCTTTATTGGCTAAATGGTTGTGGTGTTTTCCATGTGAACCAATTTCTTTGTGGCATAGGGTTATAACCAACGTCTATGGAGTGAACGGAATAGGTAGGGTGCCTTAGCAAGGAGATCTGCAGCTCACCTAAGTTCTTGGAAATCTATTTGCCAAGCCCCACTCCATCTTTGCCTCACTTACTCCTTTCCATGAAGGAGAAGGAAATAGAGTCATGTTTTAGGAGGATATATGGGTAGGGGATCAACCTTTAGGTAACAAATGTCCTAGATTATACAATCTTTTAGCCAAACACAATACTCACGTGTCCAACCCACGAAACAGAGGGGAGAGCACCCTGGAATTTTCACTTTACGCACAATAAATAACCTTTTTGATCGTGAGTCTTCGGATATGTCATCCCTATAAACTACTTTGGAATCCATTCACTTTTCACCATAGTCTAACAGTAGATCATGGATCCTTGAAACATCGGGTATGTTTACTTGCAAGTCCTTGTTCAATCACCTTTTAGAAAAAGTTAATGACTTTCCTTTCCACATTGCAAAGGTTTTTTAAAAAGCTTCTAAAGATTTGAGTCTTTTCTTGAACAGCCATCCATCAGAGGCTCAACATAAATGAGATGCTTCAACTCCATCACTCTCATCGTGTCTTCTATCCAGACATCTACATAATGTACTTTAGAACTAGTGAGACCCACTCCCAGCTTTTCCTACATTGCAACTTAAACTGGAGTTTATGGATAAAACTGTTTAGACTGTAAGGCATGGTTTGGGTGGTGAAGTTTTTTTTCCACCAATATAAATGGGGAAGGGATGAGAGATGAAGCTCAACCATTGTGGCAAGGGGCAATTTTTGATGGTCTTTGGTGCATTTGGCTAACAAGAAAACAGAGAATCTTCCAAAATCATACTACTTCTGTTAATGAGCTTTGGGATAGGACTACCTTCATAGCAACATTGTGGGTTAAGGCACTTGGACATTTCCCCCATATTGGACACCGCACTTCACCAGAATTAAGAACATATTATCTATAGCGTGCATGTTATTACAATCATGTAATTGCTTCTCTCTTGTGTTTTTAATTTACTTGAGGAAGAGACCTTACCCACCATTCTTGTATTTGATTCTTTTTTACTCTTAATAATATTTTTTCTTTTATCAAAAAAAATGTAAGCCTTATTCCTTTGATCATCTTATGGTTATTTGGAAAGAAAGAAAAAATCTTTTGAAGGCATAGATTTTTCTTTTGGTAGAAGCAAGGATGTTTGGCTCCAAGCACTATGTGTTTTGATAAAAGGATGATATTTTAAGGATACTAGGAAACTTGATTGATATTTTGATAAATATGTAAAGACTTGTAAACGAATTGCATCCTCAGCGCTTTCATATATAATACTACTTTTTTTTGGAAGAAAAATGTTATCTTATTTCTTCCTTCAAAAGATTGATGTATAATAGATCATTCCAAGATTTAGAGAGAGATTGACTTGGTGCTTTAGCTATAAATAAATGCAAGGACTTCAACCAACATTCTTCTACTATTTATGGTATTTAGGATAGGATTATGTCCTTAGCTTCTCCCTAGACTAACGAAGGAGTTCCTCTTTCTACAAGTCTAAGGGATTGGGTTGCTATATTCTATTAACACCTTGATTTGTTTGCTTTTTGCATGTTCTCTATTTTGCATTTTGAATGATAGCTTACCCTCCTCTAGCTTGTATTTCCCCTTTCTTCTTTCAATTATATTTTCTTTTCCATCCCAAAAAAGAAAATATGTATCTCCTGAATATAAGACAAAATATTTGGAAAAAAAAAACAAAACAAAGAAGTTGATAAGACCTGAAAATTTTCTTCTCTTAGATGAGATAATAATTTTCGTCTCAGATGCATTTTCTCCTCGCTGCTTATTCCCCTGAAAACATGTCAATATTAAATTATCAACAATAACTAACAATAGTAGGTCCTGTGCACCACCATACTACATTCCTTTTGTAAGAGAAATGGCTTAAAGAAGTTATTAGCGCAAGCAAATGGCCTCAGCCTGATATTTGTTAGTCCTCTTTGTGGAGGAGATATCGGTTTTAATTCAGGAAAACCAAAGAATAAAACAATCATCTCCATCATATTCACTGTGATCAAAACCTAGTAGTGAAATCTGGTTTCAAACATATCAACAACTAATAGCAAACCATTGATTCCAGACCTTATGTTTTTTGTTCAGAGGTCATTCTAACCAGTCTGGATGGAAACTGTATTGATTTTTTAGTTCTTCTGGATGATTTTGCTTCCTTCTGCACAGGGGTGGCACCGCCTTGGTGCCTCTTTAATACATATTATCTTTATATCACAAAAAAAAAAAAAGAATAGTAATCTGGTAGCCTCAAGATTGGTACTGCACTACTTTGGTCTCATCCATGTCAACTCTGGTCCTTAGAGTTTAGTCATTAAATGGTGCCTCTAAGGTCAAAGATGACCCCTCTAAGGTATCTCCCACAGCTTAGCACACCGTAGGATTTCTTTTTGATAGAATACACTATAAGATTTCTGCCCCCATCATATTCAGAAAAAAAAAAAAATATATATATATATATATATATATATATATATATATACAGTATGAGATTTACAAATTTCTTACGATGAATCGCGCCTGTGCCTCCAATGGCGATTAATACTGTTCTTGAAATACACCGATGCCAACAATCGAACATCCACATGAGACACCAAATCCTTTGAAGTAATCACTTCCTGCGTGAATAAAGACTAAGCGCCGCTGCACAAACTAGTAACAAGTACATGTACATATGCATGCAAATTAACAGGCATTGAGCAGAGATTCCACACAATATAAAATGAATAAAATAAAAATGAAACCCTAGGAACGGAAGATTCTACAGATAAGACAGAAATACCATGAGGCAAGAGCAGAAACCGGGTCGACTTTCAGACATAGAGAGCGCCGTCTCGGCTGGTTTACGAATGCTCTCGTCGCCGCTCATTGAATTGGAAAGCAGCGAGTACATAGCTGGCAAATCAGAAGCAGAAAGCGCCATAGCTATCTTCTACAAAATATGCGTTCTCTATTTCCCCTCTGTCTGCCTGGAACCCAAGGTAAACAAATTGAAACCAAATTCGACCAGTTGGATCTTGAATCGGTAGCTTAATTTTTTTCAACGAGGCTTCACATAAAAATGCATTTTCTTCTTATTAATAATAATAATATATATATAGAGAGAGTTGATGATGAAGGTGATAGTGACTGTGATGACGTGCTCTGGATGGAGAAAATGGAAGTGAAGGGCGATCGGGAGAATCAAGAGGCTGGTCGAGGGGCCTTCGCTATATGCTGCCACCTCCTCTGCTAGTTCTACTAGTAGCAGGAGCTGAGTGGCTTATATCATGTTAGAAGGTCCATTGGATACGCTGTGGGTCTCCCTAGCCAATTTGGCACCTCAGTTACTCAGGCTCGGGACTCATTTTTTACTAGTCAGATTACTGGAAATGAAAAATAAGTCCATCTAATTGCAATATTTTCCAAACATTTCACCAAAAAATGCAAACATGTGTATACTTGAAATACATATATAGAATATATGTAAATATATATTCAGCCATCAGTAATTTGTGATAATCACCTTTGTTTGCTTTCTGGCTTTCTGGATAGAGTAATAATTATCTTGTATCTGTGTATTATAATGTACCTTTCATATTTATATCCGTTCAAACATACAAATAATATTTATTTTATTTAAATGTATTTGTTATTATATTTTTATATGTAAAAGAGATTGTATTTTTTAAATCTTTTTAAATACATTAATCTTAAATTTTTATTAACTTTATTTATAATTTTATTGTATAGTCCTTGTCACGATGACATAGTAAAAATATCGTAAAATTTTACCGGTATGACAATTATATAGACTCCACATTGATAAAATGTCAACAAAAACTCAATCCAATCAATCATTTTTCCTTAATTCTAACTCCTCATTGCTTCTCCCATTATTTGTCTCATCTTCAACTCGAAACAACTAATTTGAATCGAAAACGTATAAAGATCATATTTGATATTTTTTTATATTTAACTAAGATGTGTCTTCTTTTATATTTTAAGATGTTATTTGTACTATATTTTCAAAAACTCTCTATGTAAATTCAAATTATCAGTTTTCCTATTATTTGGCTCACCTTCAACTCAAAACGACCAATTCGAATCTAAAGCATATGAGGATCATGTTTGATATTTTTCAAATTTAACTCAAATGGTCCTCTCGTAAGTTCCCTTTGATCATTTAAAAAGAAAATCTAAATAAATTGATGTAAGCATGGAGAGCATGGACCATTTCAAACCCCAAACCAAGGAGGAGAGTAGCTGTCAAGGAAGATCCAATTAAGACCCACACATCTTGGATGGATTTGGGCCATTTGGGAAAAGCATTACAATGCTAAGTAGGCCCATTACAAAAGGGAGAATAAAAGTCTACAACAAGCCTTTCAACCCTTTATTCAAGAATGTTTGAGGAATATGAGTTTGGATGAAGTAAAGAGACCAAGGGAGGAAGAAAACAAGTCCATTAACTAAAGGGTATAATGGTCCATGCAAGTCAATCTAACGAGAAGAAGAAAATAAGTAAAAAAAAAAAAAAAAAAAAGATTTTTCCATAAAGGAGAAATCTTCTTCCCATTGGATTCTTTTTCCTAATCCCATGGAAAATCTTCTCATTTAAAGGGAACATAGGCAAAGAGGAAAGATTTCTTCTTAAACAATGTGACATCTTAAAAGAAGAAGAAATCAAATCTCATTCTTTAAATAACCAAATCCCCCACGGTTTAGAAAAGATATAGGTGGTCTCTTTACTCTTTTAATAGTCAGTTTTAATTTACCATATTTACTTCCATTAATTCTTCTACAATTAATTAAGATCTTTTTCATTTAACAAAGTTTCCACAAAGGAAAATCCTATTTAATTTATTTTAGTAAAAGTCTTCTTAATTTTTATTTTTTTCTCATTCAAAGTAAGATTTATTTTCCTTTGTAATTTTTATAATTAATGTAGAAGATTTATTTTCTTATAATGCACATAGACTACTCTATAAATAGGCATTCAATTCAAAAGTGTAATCATTTAAGTTTGGGACAACAAAATTATAAAGTTATCTTCAACTAGTGAGATGTCTTCAGCCTTCTCGTTGAGTAAGGAATTTGATCAACTTATCAAAGTATATTTGTGGCATTTTTCTCATTCTTTTAAATTTCACAATTACCTTAGTTCTTATCAATTTATTGATAGTGAGTTAAGTAGGTAGAGTTTATTAAGATTTTGTTTATTAGGATTTAAGTCTTTGATGCTTTAAGAGTATTATGTGAGCTCTAGATTATATTGTTGATCTTGAGTTTTGTATCATATGGTATCATAGCTTAGTTTTCATATAAACCTTACTATCATTTGCATTTATTCTTTACTTTCTTGCATTGTTATCATCGTCCATATTAAAAAAAATACATATCTATACATACATTGACCAAGCAAGAAACAACAACATGAAACTTTCTTTGTTTGTTACTTTTCCCTTGAGCATAAACATCATCATCATTATCGTCACTATAACTTAAAAATCTTTCCATTTTTAAGATTACGTTTCCTATTTAGTTAAAAAAAAAAGAGAAAAAGAAAGGAAATAAAGGAAAGAAATCTTGATCACTCAATATTCTAATCACGAAAGTACTTACTTTTATGCTCAACTATCCTTCTTTATCACGATGCAAGGCTGCATCACCATAAAGCAAACTTTTTTTTTTTTGCTTTCACCCAAAAATCAACATGCATCCATACTTACACATCTCATTAGCACAAGACTTCATATTCATTATAGAGTTTAGTGTATATCAGGATAAGAAATTTAGGGACATCTTCGATTTTCCTCCTTAGGGTAAAACCAAATCTACATATAATTCTCCATAGTTGTTTTTTTGCACCTTTTGTTTCTTTTTTTCTTAAAGCTCTAGCTCTAAGATGCATCTAAACATTTAATTTGCATTCTCGTATTTAGCATAACATATGTAATGCACTTACTTTTCATCTATGTGTTAAAAACTCTAGCTTTTAGTATTTGTGTGATATTTTTTTCCATAGGGCTCCTTGTAGTGTTTTAAAATAATACTTGAATACCTTGATTCATAAGAACCTTATTCAACACTCAACTTGCAAGCTAAAGAGTAAACGATGAAAGGCAAGAGTATGTAAGCTCATTAAAGGGTAAAAGCCAAATAAGTGCAACGCGAGAGACATGATAAGGGAGTGATTATTTCTTTTCACTAACCTTTTTTTTCTTGCAAGACAAGTCTTAAGAATGTGTAGTGAAAATCAAGGTCGTGCTGAAATGAGACTATTTGTAGAGGTGATGCACGCCAAACTAGCAAGGCTTAGTCAAGTAGTGGAAGGCATGAGGAGCAGTTAAAATGAAGTGAAACATGAGACTCATTACACCAAACAACCTAGAACTAGAATCCCCAGTGATGAAGCCAAGTCCTGTAACGGTTATAAAGAAGAAAATCGGTTGGAATGAAGGAAAATACTAGGAAAAATAATATCAGCTCCATCATAATAAAGATATCACCCTTCAAATGTAGGAATGATACAAAAACCTACCTGAAATAAAAAAAGAAAGTAGAGTTGGTCTTCGACTGCCATAATTACAATGAATAAAAAAGGATCAATCTGGCAGTTGTAGAATTCACTGATTATGCCTTAGTATGGTGGGATCAACTAATCCTCACTAGACGACGTAACAGGGAACGATCAGTCTCCATCTAGAGAAAGATGAATGTCATCATGCAAAAAAGGTTCATATATTCTTATTACTATGGAGAAATACATCAGAAATTTCAACGTTTATCACAAGAAGATGGATATGGCCATGATTAAGGCTAATATCAAAAAAGATCGCAAGACAACCATGACAAGATTCTTAGGAAGTCTTAACAAGGAGATTATAATATTATAGAGTTATAACACTACACGGACTTAGAAAACATGGTAGACATAGTAGCATTAAATGTTTCAAGTGTTTAAGAGTCGGGCAAATCATCTCTCAATGCCCAAATAAGAACATTATGCCATTGAGAGACGATGACAAAATCAATAATGTCAAGGATTGTGAAAGTGATGATAATGGCAGTATGTCGTCACTAGAAGATATAGATAAAAAAACATGAGTATTTCATGTAGAGAGCATCTATTTGTCATTAAGAGAACCCTTAATATCCAAATAAAGGAAGAAAATAATTAAAGGGAGAACATATTTCATATATGGTGTGTCGTGAATAGAAAAGTGTGCAACACAATTGTTGATGGAGGGAGCTACTAACATAGTCAGCACCACACTTATTAAAAACTTGAGATTGACCTGTACAGAACACCCCAACCCTTATAGGCTACAATGGCTGAACGAATATAGAAAAGTCAAAATAAACAAACAGGTAACAGTATCTTTCACCATAGAAAGGTATCAGGATTAAGTCAAATGTGATGTCGTACTTATGCATTTTAGCCATCTCCTACTTGGATAACTATGGCAATACAATAGATGAGTTACCTATGATAGCTTTAAGAATCGCTACTCTTTTAATTTTAATGGGAGAAGTCACATTCTCATTCCATTCATATCTAAAGAAGTATACAATGCCTACTCAAAGTCAAAAGATCTCTAGAGGGAACTTTAGATCATACAATCAACAAGAAAAAAATATATAAAAGAGGCCAAAAAGAAAAGAGGAATGCCAACTAAGTGAAAAAAAAAGACCAAAAAAGAAATAAAAGCCCCATTGAGTGATAAAGAGGCTAAAAGAAAAAATAAATACCCAATGAGAAAGAAAGAGGCCTAAAAGAAAAAAGAATGCCCAATAAGAGAAAAAAGGAGAAAGAAAAGAAAAGAGTGTCTATTTGCGAGGGAAAGAGAGGTGAGGAATGTCTATTATGAGAAAGTCTAATTATACTTCAGTACAAGAAGACTTATTTAAATTTGACTAACTTTAACCCTTCTTTGTCTAGTGTTGTGTTGTCTCTTTTGCAAGAGTTCGAGAACATGTTCCTAGAGGAGATACCAGATAAGCTACCACCATTATGAGAGATTAAGCATCTAATCAACTTCGTTCTTGATTCCTTAATTCCAAACTAACCAGCCTACTAAAGTAATTTTAAAGAGACAAAGAATCTTCAGAGGCAAGTGGAGGAGTCATTGGAGAAGGGCCATGTTTGTGAAAGTTTGAGTCCCTATGTTACTTTGTTCCTGTTGGTACCAAAAAAAGACATGTCATGGATGATCTGACATATTGTCGGGTTGTGAATAAAATAACGGTAAAGTATAAACATCACATTCCTAAACTTGGCAATAAGTTCGATGACTTGAGTAGAGTAAACATCTTCATTAAAATAGATTTAAAGAGTGGGTACCATCAAATCCGATAAAGCCTGGTGAAGAGTGGAAGATCGCCTTCAAGTTAAATATGGTTTGTATGAGTGGTTAGTTATCCTTTTTGAGTTGACTAATGCTCTTAGTATTTTTATGCCATTGATGAATCATGTTCTATGACTATATCTTGATAAGTTTGTGTTATTTACTTTGACGTCATTGTGATATATAACAAATTGTTGAATGATCATCTTGAGCAAATTAGAACTGTTATTGAGAATGTAAGAAAAGAAAAACTATCAAATTTTGTTGTAAGGGATTTTATTTTTTTCGTTACATATATATATTTATTACTGCACTCGTATTTGTTCTGTTATTAGGCTCCCTTTTACCCAACTAAGTATCTGGGATGTAACAGTTGGTATCAAAACATGATTCTCAAAAAATCTCTTACACTATGGTATAAAGTTTAGCTGTAGAAAAAAATGTGTTAAGGAATTCTTAGCCTTAGAAATGATCTATTTTGACACAGTCACCAAAATTGTTTCTAAAACCTTTTATCTCCTTTTTATAGGCTTAATGACTAGAGGAAGACTTTTTATACAACAACTCAAGACCCATGATGCTCTAATTTGGGCTGAGTTTACAGAATTATTCCAAGTTATTCAAGGTCTGACCGCTGCTATAGGTAATAACTGAGCTCATAATAACCAGCCACCCTTTACTTGGCTAAACCATCTCCTATAATATCTCAAAATTTAGGAGACTGAACCCTCCTCACTTTGATGGTGGACCCGACCTTACGGTCGTAGAAGCATGAACTATGCAGATTGAGAAACTTTTCTATGTTTTAAATCGTATTGAGGAACAAAATATTCCCTTGACAAGTTTTATGTTCAATGGAGAGGCTGAACATTAGTAGCGACTTAAGAAGGATAATTTATCAACTCCAACTACTTGGGGTCATTTTGTGGATGCCATTTTTAAGAACTTTTTCTTAGTTTACGTTTAAGAGAAAAAGGAGGAGAAATTCTAAGACTTGCATCAAAGAAACATGACTGTCAGTTAATATATCGCCCGATTTATCCAGTTATCCTAGTTTGCTCCTATGATTGTAGCCACTGAGAGTTGGGAGGCTTATAAATTTTCAAAGGGTCTTAAAATTGATATATTTGATTGAATTGATGTATGGAAGCCCAACTCCTATGTTAAGGTTCTTGAACATGCCCAGTTGGCCAAAGAACTCATTGCAGCCTGATATCGATAAATTAGTCATGTTCGTGCACAACAATAGTAGAAAAGGAAGATGATTGTCCCTAGCCCTGATTGTACAACCCCATTTGATTCCTGCTACTAACCCACCCCCACCTCCTAGTAACCCTGTTTAGTTTGCCAAGGTATGTCAACATTGTGGGCGAAATCATCATAACCGACCATGTCACCGTTTCAACAATTCCAACTACAAGTGCGGGAGCATGCATCATTTTATGAAGGATTATCCCCATAACCGCGGGATGCTACTAAACCCATTTAACGTGGGAGAATCTTCCATCTCGAAGAGTTTGGTGCTATAGCTACACCAACTATTATTCAGGGTATGTTTTCTTTTTATAACTCTAATGTATGTGTTTTGATTGATACATATGTCACCCGCTTTTTTGTATCATGTAGATTTGCAAGAAACTTAAGAATTAAGCTAGAACCTTTAGGATAAATTTTAGTAATAGAAACACCATATAGAGGACTTTTTGAACCCATATTACACATAGGAACTATAAAGTGAATATTTCAAGCAAATAATTAACTATAGATCTCATACTTCTAGATATTCTTGAATTTCATGTAATACAAGTAATGAATTAGTTAGAAAACCATTGAGCTGTCATCGACTGTAATGATAAAATTATAACTCTACGCTCGCGTAGAAGGAAAAAATCTTAGAATTATAGGAAAATGTTATTTTATAAATGAATATTTTTTGAATGTTTACAAAATTTTATAACTACCTGGTAAGGATTTCTCTTTCAAAAATTTTGTTTGTCTTTTTCTAACTTTTGTGATACATAGACACATAAATCTTGAGCCATTAATTCAGGTTATCGCTATCTTCTTTAACTTCCTGGAGATTTTTCTAATGGAACTATCAGGTCTACCTCCTTAGCAGGAGATTGAGTTCTCCATTGACCCAGTCCCAAAAATATATCCTATATAAAAAATCATCTACTGTATAGGCTGAACAGAGCTTTTAGAGTTAAAATATCAAATTACAGTGTTGAGGGAGAAGGAGTTTATTAGACCAAGTTATTCTCCTTGAGGTACTCTGATTTTATTTGTGAAAAAAGAATGATGGGACTCTCAGGCTTTATATTGACTATCGGAAACTTAACTAGGTGACTATAAAAAGTAAGTGCCCTTCGCCTCGTATTAATGACTTGTTTGACCAATTGCAGGGTGCATTAGTGTTATTTAAGATTAATCTCAAGCCTGGCTATCACCAATTGAGGGTTAAGGCTGAAGATATTCTCAAAACAACATTTTGCTGTAGATATGATCAATTTGAATTCAAGGTCATGCTTTTCGAGTGAACCAATGTCATCGCTGCCTCTACTAACCTTGTGAACCGAGTTTTCAAGCTTGTACTGGATCAGTACTTTATTGTTTTTATTAATGACATTCTGGTATATTCTAAGAACCCTAAGGAATATGTAGTTCACCTAAATCAAGACTTAAAGACTCTCTAACAACACCGATTATATGCCAAGTTAAGTAATTGCTCTTTTTAGTTAGACCTGATTTCTTTACTTGATCATATGATTTCTGGTGATAGAGTTTCTGTTGACCCTTCAAAGGTTAAGGCTGTCATTAATTTGAGTCAACCAACTAATATAACAGAAGTTCACAATTTTTTGGAATTAGTAAATTATTATTGGCACTTCATTAAGGGGTTCTCTTGCATTACCGCCCCCTTAACTCGTTTCATAAAAAACAGTATCATGTCTGATTGGAATGAAAAATGTGAAGATAACTTTGTCAAACTTAAGAATCGACTCACCACTACCCTGGTATTGATCCTCCCTGACAATACTGGATGATTCTTAGTTTTCTGTAATGTGTCTCATGTTGGTCAAAGATGTGTACTCATACAACATGAAAAGGAAATAACATATGACTACAGATACTAAAGTCGCATGAACATAATTACCCCACTCATAACCTTGAGCTTGCTATCATTGTTTTTGCTCTTAAGATGTGACGCCACTACTTATATGCTTAAACATTTCAAATCTATACCGATCACAAAAGTCTAAAGTATTTATTTTTTCAGGAGTTGAACATGAGACAGAAGCATTGGATGAACCTCTTGAAGGACTATGACTACAAGATCCTGTACTACCCAGGTAAGGGTAATATAATCATTAATGCCCTTAGTCGAAAGGATTCAACCATATTAGCCAAATTGATGGTTTTCAACTAGAGGATATCGAGACATTCTGATTGAACCATTACGACAAAGGTACATACCCTGCCCAAATTTGGATCCAGCCCACTCTCTTAATGAGAATTTGGAAAGCTTAAGCAATGGATTCTGAAAGTTTGAAACATATAGATAAGTTTCTATCCAAAGAAGTCTACGACTTCATAATAACCGATGATGGACTATATAGATTCTGAGATCGAGTATGAGTACCTAGCCACCCCGAGCTTAGATTGGATGTTATGAAGGAAGCCTATGTATCCAAGTTGTTTATATATCATAGAAGTACTAAGATGTATCAAGATCTAAGGCATTGCTTCTTGTGGCCTAGTATGAAAAAAGATATTTTTGAGTTTGTCTCTCGATGTCTCACATGCTAAAGGATAAAGACATAACATCAAAGACTCAATGACCTTTTGCAAGGTCTCCCCATCCTAAAATGAAAAGGAGAATATGTGACTATAGACTTCATCACGGGTTTGTCAAGGATGAGTTCATATGATAATGTTATTTGGTTCATTGTAGATAGATTGACCAAATCTGTCCATTTTCTTACAGTCAAGACTATAAACTCAATCAGTAAGTTAGTTCAGTCGTATGTTAAGGAGATTATCCAACTCCATGGTGTTCCTGCTTCTGTGGTTTCAGACAACGATCCTTATTTCACCTCTCAATTTTTGGGAAAGTTTTCAAGAAACTCTTGCCTCCAGCTTGTACTTCAGTACTGCTTACTATCCATAAACTGATGAAAAGCCTAAACGAACTATTCAGACGCTGGAGAACATGTTGCGCACCTGTGTACTAGATTTTCGTGACAGTTAAGATCAACATCTCCCACTTACTGAGTTTGTTTACAATAAGAACTATCACTTCAGTATTGGTATGAGCCTATTTGAAGCTTTCTATAGTAGCCCCTATTGATTCCCAACCTGTTAGAATGAAATTGGGAATAGACATCCCCTATAACAGATTATGTTTAGGAAACTGTTGACAAGGTTGTCGTCATTCGGAAAAATCTCATTACTGCTAGAGTTATCAGAAGAACTAAATTGACAATAGAAGAAGCACTTTGGAATTTATTGTTGATGATCATGTTTTCCTCAAGGTCTTTCCATAAAAAAGAACGATGTAGTTTAGAAAGAGAAAAAAATTGAGTCCTTATTTTAATAGACATTTTAAGATTTTGGGATGTGTAGGTCTCGTGGCGTACTACCTTTCATTGTCCCAAGAATTTGCAGACCTATGTGATGTTTTCCATGTCTCCATGCTGAGAAACCATCACCATGATCCTTCTCACATCATCCTGCATTAGCAAACTCTTGTACGTTCGGACATGGCTTATGTGGAGTACCTTACCGACATCATTGATTGGATGGAGAAGGTTCTGTATAATAGGAGGATCATTATGGTTAGTCATCCATTGTGTTACCTACCGTTCATCGCCATCGGCCTCCACATGCTACCACGTGGTAGCCATGCACATTGCCACGTGGCAAATATGTATTTTGCCTCCCATGATTATTTAAAGCCCCTCCACTTCCTCTTTTCTCCCAGTCCTTCCATTTTTTTCTCTTTTTCACTTAACTAAAGGTTTAGATAGAGAATTAGAGAGAGAAATCTTAGAAGAGAGAGAGAGTCTTGGGAAGAGATAGAAAAACCTTCGATTTTCATGCGATAATTCTCTTTCTTTCCTCTTCAGTTTCTTTTTTTTAATCATATTTCATGTTTAAAAGGGCACACCCTTAGACTCTTTATTCACTTACATTTCAGAAACACTACTTAATTATAGGACTCTACCAAATGACCTTCTTTTCTCCTCCCAAAAAGCAAATCGATATGGAAAATCTCAAGGTTTTTTATAAGGAATTTTTTGAGTATTTTTTCATACATTTCTAAATGATTTTATAGATAATGTAACTTGAATTTTTGAGTGATTTTGATGCATGAAATTAAAATATGATTATCTTTTTATTATTATGAATATGAACGTGAATTAAGATGTATGATTAACACAACTTATGAAGATTTGAAGTATATGCAAGTTTGACCATTTGTCTTGCCTTTAGTGATCACAGAGATGGTCATTCTATTAGGTCGCAGCTAGAGAGGATGTCTTGATGGCCAAGTCTGGGTAAAATAGACCTTTTATGCCGGAATATGTTATTAGACCCCCACCGAGTTCTAAATGTGTGATGATTATAAATGAAAATAAATAAAACAAGTGCGAAGAATGAAAAATCAATTTGACGGGTTTCTATTTTTGTATCTAAATCTGTATATGAATTTGTTGGTGAACCACTCTATGTGAATGAGATTAGTGTTCCCTCTTATGAGAGTGGATTTGCGATCTAATCTATAGGGACCATAGTGGCGAAATGCAGTTATGGTCATTAGTTTATGTCTAAAATGACGAATATAGAAATGGACCACAGTGGCGAAGTGCAGTTATGGTCATTAGTTTATGTCTAAAATGACGAATATAGAAATGAATATGTTGTCATTCATAGATGTTATTTGGGAATCCTTCTGTCCTCAATTGATATAAGTTAAAACGATTTTGCGTGAAGATCTATTAAAGATGTTAATAAAATTTATCTATCTAATAACATGACTAGAATAGTTGTTTGACATTACATATTCTAACGATATATTTTTTTCTATTTTATTTTAATTTTGTTATGCTTTTAATTGGTTCAACTAGTTTTAATTACACTACCCTGTTGTGTCTTGACTATCTTACTTTCTACTTTGCCTTTATGTCATGTTATGATATTAATGTTCAAAAATAAGTTTTAAACATAGATAAAGGTTTTCTTAATATTTCAAATAAATTTGCTATACGACAAGACGTAAAGGTAAGTCACTCATTTAAGTAAACATATTTTATTCTAGAGTTTAATAACCTTTATAGACCTTAATAGTGTAGTTTAAATACTATTTTCCTTATTGAGTTATTTGAAACTCACCAGAATCCATGTCCCTCCTCAGATAATGGAAGTGATGATTCACACGTTGAGTTGCCCTTTGAAGCCTATTTGGATCCATTCATGGATCTTTAGGAAGATTATAAGTGTTTTATGTCCGCACTTTAATGAAATCAACTTGTAATGAAAGAAGTAGCTCTCCATAACTTTTGTATATCTATGTATTTTGACAGCCATCTTCTTGAAACTCAAATTTTGTTGTAAGGGATTTAGTTTTTTCGCTGGATATATATATTTTTATTATTGCACTCATATATGTTCTATTATTTGGCTCCCTTTCAACCCACCAAGAATTTGGAATGTCACATATTCAGCCAAGGAAAAAGTGTTCAAAAAACAACAGCAAAAAGAGTCATAACACAAGAAAAGGCTGGGGGAAAATGTTTGAGAGGGAAATAACAATCCCGCCCACGGAGGATGTCTTACCCAAGAGGAATTTGGCTTCCTCTCTCCATGATTGAATTTCATTTTGTTGCATAAAATTATAAAAGCCTACAATACTCTTTGTAAAAAGACATAACTCTTCGTGAGCCTATAAGGGAGAAACCTTTTTTGTAAAAAGATATAACTCTTGATGAGCATATAAAGGAGAAAAAATTACTTCTGTTAAATTAAGGAAGAAGATAACACTCAAAAAAATAGTATATTACCATTCTCCATCTCACATTGAATTAAACCATAAATAGAGTTGAGTTTTGGGGTGTGAAGATTATCTAGAACTCTAATAGTATCCGGAAAAAAACAGAGGCTGTCAAGAGTGTCAACAATTAAGAATTGTTCTTCGTGGGTAGAAAAACAAACATCTTATCTTATTACTTCCGCATTAAGATCAGTCCTAATTTTCTAACAGTAGTATTAGAGTTTAGTTGCTTGCATTTGTGCCCGCAATAATCATGTTCTGATCTGTATTAAGTTTGTTGAGTTTTTTTTTTATGATGAATCCAAATAACATATTTTTTTTACACATGTATATATTTTTTTATTAAGAACTATTAACTCCCAATTTTTTTGTTATGTGTGGAACACTAAAATAACATAATTAGTGAAACCAAAAACCTCAAATATCTTGTCTTGCCATGAGTGGCAGAATGAAAAAAAGGGGAGAAACTGAAAAAAAAAAGATATGCACTGTGAATGGTGAAGGAAAAAAAAATTGGGAGAGAATGAAAAAAGTTAAAGATATGTATGCACATATATACATAGAGAACTGAAGAAAAAAAAACATAAAGAGGATGATGCACTGTGTGTGCGTGAAAAAAAATACATTATATGTCTGTGAAAGAAGAAAAAATAGGGAGAGAAAAAAGGAGATTGAAGATATATATATGTATATATATATGCATAAAAAATGGTTATCTTATAAAAAAAAAGGAGAGACTCTTTATTTTATTTTATTTTTTCTCTCTCATGATGATGACGACGACATTACCTATTTTGTTGAGAGGAGGATTTGAACACTTGACATCTCCAATCATACCCTTAATTTAACACTCTCCTACCACTTGGCCAATTGATTGGCAATACAAGTATTTTAATAGTATTCCATGTATGCATATTATTTTATTATTTGGAATGCAATAACGTTGTCTTATCATTATTGTACTAATGTATATTAATTAGCTTATATACATTATTTAGTTATACATTTTTTGTTAAGTTGAGGTAACTACATATATTAATATGATATTTTTTTATGCTAATTAGTTTTGCAAAAGTAAAGGGTTACATGGATATGTTCTATTTTATTTTTGTCATGATAATTAAATTACAATATTTCTAATTTGTATCATATGTGATGATTATGAAGCTAGTGAAGTTTTTGAACATATGATATAAGCAATAAAATTTTGATAATTTAATTATAAAAAACCATGCACAATATTTATTTTTTATATGCTTGTAAAAATGGCAAACAAAAATATGATTATTGATTTTTCCACCAACGAGAAGTTGAATGGGACAAATTATGATATATGGAATAGGAAGATTCAATATCTTCTTAATGAGTGCGAAGTTTTAAAAACTTTAACCACTACTATACATGAGGAAAAAAATATCAATAGTGATCGGTACAATGAGGATCTAGCTGTATACTAGGAATGGTCTAATAAGGATCATTATACGCACTATATTATGTTGTATTGCATGCATAACGATCTCATTGTAGAGTTCGAGAATTGTTCTATGGCTAAGAACATGTGGAAAAAGTTTAAGGTTACTTATGGCCAGACATCCGCAACAAGGTTTCGTGCCTTATATTTAAAGTGAATGAAGTATGAAGAGGATCCAAAACACAGTATAGCTGAACACTTATGTGCAATGAGTGTTATGGTTCGTGACCTTAAGGCTAGAGGGTGTAACATGAGAGATCGGAGCAATTTTGAATGTGATTCGTTCACTTCCAGATGAACCTGAATATTGAAAAAATTTTAAACTCCTAATGGTTCATAGCGAACACATTAATACTTTCTTGAAAATTGCTAGGCACATTGAGATGAAAGTTAAATATCAAAAAATGTTTAATCCTTCCAATGTAGTGCTTGTTGCCCATAGAGGGTTAGACCCAAAGGAAACAAGTCTAATCGTGCCAAGCAATTTATCAAATATCAGCCCCCCTCTCAAGCCAGTGGACCTACAGCTGGTGTGGCCAAACAATATAAGGTTAAATACCATAAAGAGAAAAATGTAACATGTATAAAGTGCTACAACTGCAGCAATAAGGGTCACTTCGCTCGTGATTATTCTGAGCCAAAAAAGATACCCTTCTCTATTTTGTCTTTTGATTTATTCATTTATTCCCATGCATTAGTTGTTAATTCTTTTCTAATTGGATTATAGACACAGGAGCAAGCAAACATATAATTCAATATCGAGCTAGATTAATGGACTACCATCGTGTCCTTGTGGGTTCATAAACTTTTGTATTGGGTAACAATAACAAAGAGGACGTCTTTAAAATTAGAACATACCAGATCAAGCTACATGGAGGAAATACTTTACTCCTTCATGATACTCTTTATAGATTTAGGGTACGATGTTGTTTACTTTCAATTGTTTCCTTGTTGAAATTAGGTTTTTCTTTTAACTTTAAGTCTGATACTTTAGATATTTTATATCATGGTGATATATTTGGTCATGGTTTTTTAAGAAATATTTCTTTATTCTTTACTTGGATGATAATATATATAATAATATCATGTTTGCTTATGTTTCTCACTTTGAATCTATTAAATAACATGCTACACTTGATCATATTGGCCAAGACTAAATTAGTAGACTGCTAAAGAAGGTCTTTTGGACCGACGTACTAAGGCTAAGTTGCCTAAATTTGAGTCATGCTTAGCCGATAAAGCGAGTAAGAAGCCTTTTAGGAAGATGTCAAGTCCCTTAAAATTAATCCATTATGATATTTGTGTGCCTTTAAATATCAAAAGCACGTCATGGTGGCATATACTTTGCACCTTTAAATATCAAAAATACATCATGGTGCTATATACTTTCTCACTTTATAGATGGTTATTCATGATATGTGAATGTTTATCTGATTTCTCACTACTATGAAGCGTTAGATATGTTTAAACATTTTGTAACATAAGTGAAAAATCAAATGGATCAAAGAGTAAAGACTCTTCGAACCGATCATAGTCGTGAATACCTTTATGATATGGTCAAAGAATATTGTAAGAAAAATGATATATATAAGCAACTTACAATTCCTCATACTTCGCAACAAAATGGTGTTGTAAAGTAAAAGACTTGTATATTACTAGACATGGTTATGTCAATGATGGTACATGTCAACCTCTCTAATAAGTTTTAAGAAGATGCATTGCTTACGACAACCTACATTCTTAACCATGTACCAAGTAAAAGTATACATGTCACTCAACATGAGTTATGGAATGGCAAGAAGTCCATTTTGGATCGTTTACGTCCTTGGGGGTCGGTAGGGTATGTGCATAACATAACCCATAAGCACGAAAAACTAGGTCCAATAACAACTAAGATGGTGTTCATCAGATATCTGAAACATTCAAAATGATATTTAATGTTTAGAGAACACCCGAATGGTGGCATGATCGAAATTGACTCCTGCAATGTTGATTTTCTTGAGGTTGAGTTCTCAGACATTGGTGAAATAAAAGAGAATCTCGATCTGTATAAGTTACAGGAGGACATACAATTATCTATTGATGAGAGGGATGTATTGAGAACCTACCAAGTCACCAATGATAGTGATATTCCACCAAATGAAAGAGATAGTTGAAACTTGCCTATAAATGATAATCTACTAAAAAATGGGGTTAGTTCTCAAGATTTGAGCTTAGAACATGAGGTTAGCCCTCAAGTTCCTAATCACACACCAACAAGGGACTGTGGGAAAGATTTATCATCTAGTTAGGCAGGTGATGAAGGTCCTAGAATCTGAAGGAGTGAATGTGGAAAAATTCTCTAATGATATTTTCAAATCGAATGAGAAATTTTCCTTTACACTCTTTTAAAAATTGAGGAACCCACCTCCTTTAAGGAGGCTATAAATTCACCCAAACAATAAAGAGTGGATTAATGTCATGAGGGATGAGATAGACTTGAAGATGAGAAATAAAATTTAGGAACTAATTGATCTCTTATTTGGACGTAAATCAATTAGAAACAAGTGGGTTTTCAAAATAAAATTTAGAGTTGATGGATCAATTGAAAAGTTTAAGGCCCGACTAGTGGCGAAATGTTTTATTCAAATTAAGGGTATAGAATATGAAGAGACTTTTTCTCCTGTGGTGAGATTTGCCTCTATTCACCTCCTTCTAGCCCTGGTTGTCCATTTGAACTTAGAGTTGTTTCGAATAGATGTTAAGACTGTTTTTCTAAATGGTACAGTTGAGCAAGAGGTATATATGAATCAACCTATTGGGTTTATCTCAAAAGGTCAAGAAAATAAAGTTTTTCTTATTAAAAGATTCATATATGGTCTCAAGTAGTCTTCCATATAATGGTATTTCAAATTCCATGAAGTCATTACTTCGTTTGCCTTGTCCATGGTCAATAAAGACCATTGTGTATATGTCAAGAAAGCAACATGAGGGATTATGTTTATCTCCTTATATGTTGATGGAATACTATTGGCTGGAAACGACATGGAGTTGATCAATACCGCCAAGCAGTGGTTGTCCTATGTTTTTTAGATGAAGGACATAGGTGAAGTCAGGTTTTTCCTTGGCATGGAAATAATGAGAGACCGTTCTAAGAAGCTTCTAGAACTGTGCTAAGAAACATATATTAAGAAAGTATTAGAATAATTTTAGATGCATTACTCCAATCCCGTTGACATCCTTATTAAAAATAGTCTAACCTTAAGTCTTGACTCATGCCTAAAGATAGATGAAGAGAAAAATAAAATGAGTGATATTCCTTCTACTAGTGTAATAGGCAGTTCGATGTATGCCATGTTATGTATACGGTCAGACATTTATTTTGCAGTTGGTTTGGTAAGTCGTTATCAAAGCAACCCTGGACATGCTCATCGACAAACAATTAAGAGAATTTTGCACAACATTCGTGGTACAAATGACCTAGTTCTCTGTTATTAATGAGGGGACTTAAGGTTGAAAGGATATTCAGATGTAGACTGGGGTAGCGATTGGGATGAGTCTAAGTCGACCTTAGGATATATTTTTTTTCCTTGGTGGAGGTGTCATATTTTGGTGTAGTAAAAAGTAAGATTGCATTGCTTTATCTACAATAGAAGTGGAGTATATTGCTAATTGTCTTGCTGTACAGGAAGCAATTTGGTTGAGAAGCTTTTTACTAGATCTCAACATCACCCATAAAGTTGATGAACCTGTAGAAATACATTGTGATAATACTACTGCTATCCAATATGCTCGGGATCTAAAATTTCATAGGAAAACTAAGTATATTAAGAGACATTATCACTTCGTTCGAGGCACCATAAAAAAAGAAAAAGTTATTATTAAGTATATATCCACTAGTAAAATGGTTGCTAATCCTTTGACTAACCCCATATCTAAAGATGATTTTTGAGGTCATGTGAAATGTTTATGTTTGCATAGTCTTTAGTTTTCAAATGGGATTTGATACATAATGGACATATATTTTTTGTGTCTTGATCATTTATGAAATAAAAGTTTGTTATTTTCTTACAAAATGTTCATGAACATAATTACATGATTAAGCACGTAATAATGTCATCAAGCTTTATGATCGACCTTATAACACGGATGATCTCCCTAACACTTGAGTAGCGAGTGGGATAAGACTAAATTATATTGGTATTAAGTATGTGCAATATGGATTGTCTTTAAACTTGAATTGTATTAATAACAAAATACTAAAATTTTATAGTCACCTTAGTATGTCTAAGATGAGACTCTAGAAAGTCCAGCATGAAATATATATGATTTCATAATAAAACCTTAGAGCCAAATATCGAGTGTCAGGTTACACATTGAGTATGTTGATCAAGTGGCTCGAGTTAGATACTTGAGTAGTATTTGGACTGATGATTCACATGACATAGAAGAGTGACATACCCAACTTAGTGGAAGCTATATTGTGACATACATATCATACTGTATGTGCTATATGACGACCGATATAGAGTGCGACAAAATAATTCCCTATTTTGTTATTGTGTGAAACCAAAAGACTCTTGTGCCCTATTTGTATGATACCCATCGACTTGGAGCTATCATATAAAGTCCTTATTTGGTGTTGCTACTTTAATATGTTTTCAAGGGCCACGAACTATACGATATAACGGAGCATGTTAGGAAAGCAGTCAACTTGAGATGGATTGTCATGAGTATTTAAAGAAAAATCTTTTTGACATCATCACATAAGCCCGGATAGTTATATTTTATATATAACCAAGTAATATAATTATAACATAAAGGGAGAATGTATGTTAATGGTAATGTCCAAATGATCTGGGATATTATAAATATGAAAATGTTGTATTAGTTAGATGGTGACTTAATATAACACTACTTGTTACTTTTTTCTCGCACGCCCCATTTTTTGTATGAAGCGTGAGAGATATATTGATGTGGTATATATTGTGATTAATGTGGCTTGTATGACCGGGTGAAAGATGTTGCATAAAATTATAAACACCAACAATACCCTTTGTAAAAAAATACGACTTTTCGTGAATCTATAAGAGAGAAATTCTTTTATAAAAAGATATGACTCTTAATGAGCATATAAGAGAGAAAAAATTACTTCTATTAAATTAAGGAAGAAGATAACACCCAGAAAAATAACATATTACTATTTTCTCTCTTACGTTGAGTTAAACTATAAATAGACATGAGTTTTGGGGTGTGAATATTACTCGAAACTCTAGTAATATCCGAGAGAAAATAGAGACAGTTAAGAGCGTCAATCATTAAAATTGCTCTTCGTGGTTTAGAAAAGCAAGAATCTTGTCCTATTACTTCTGTATTAAGGTTAATCCTAATTTTCTAAAATATTTTATTTTCTTTTGTCCTTTTTTTATTAAACTTGCGGCCAAGAAGAGGATCTACCAAATTTGAAAGAGCTCTAATTTAATAAGAATAGATCTTCATCAAGAAAGAAAAGAAAGAGTTCCAAGAGGATTCTGCCAAAGAGTTTTCCCTCCTAGCCAAATTCCTCTTCCTTTTTCCTACTCTAAGATCGAATCTTTCAAACTTTTTCAACTCAAGTTTTGTAAATCAAATTAATAAATTAAAGGAGACTCAAGCCGACATGATTTGGGATGCTCAAGATCGAATGGGATTTATCATGCCACACAAGAAAGAGAAGTCACTATTTTAATTAAAATTTGCTTAATTAATTAGTATTTTAATGTAATCCTAGATAAGGTAGACTTAAAAGTTTAATTAAGATTTCGATTTCTGTTTTCTAGTGGATTTTATAAGATGAATACCTATATAAAGGCATCACCCCTTTAATTGTATTCATTCAAGTCAGTTTAAGTTAATAAAGTTCAAGTTTGCTTTAGCTTTGTCTATTGCGAGTCCTCTTTAAAAGGTTATCTTCAACCATTTTATTGGATGAATGATTGATTCTACTTATTAAGGTAACCCATTGAGGCGTTTTATCATTTCTATTTCTTATTCCCAATTACCTTAATTCTCAATTACAAGTTGATCGTGGATTAAGTAGGGAGGGTTTATTAAGAGATTTTAAGTTATTCGCTACTGATGTTATATGAGGGGTTTTTTATTGCATGTGTTGATCCTAGTTTCTACATCATCTTTTTTGGTATGTCAATCATCATCATCATGCCCCAATTTCTTGTTTTTTTTGTCTCTTTTCTCAATTATGTTGTCTTCGAGTTGTCTTTTTCATTAGTCATCATTATAACCAGTTCCTCTTATGCCATTGCATCTATTGTGTTGTCTTCGTCATTAATTTCTTTAACCACCTATTCTTTTAACACAACTACTCTCTTTCTTCTCATTTTCAAAGAATAAAGAAACTTCTAAAATAAAGCATTTGTTGATGACAAAAAAGGGTCGGGTTATTTAGGTTCTTAGTTTAGATTTAAATGCTCAAAGGTTTTGTTTGGGTAAAAATATACTTGGAAGTGGTCTTGGGTTTAAAAAGAAATTTAAAATTGGGCTTGCACTAAGGTTAAAAACATGGAGCTAAGCTATTGTCTCTTGTAGGCTTGATGGGGTTCACAATTTGGGGTGAATTTTTAGGTTTTAATCTTAAAATGAAAGAGATTTAGTTTGAAGATTGAGTTGGTTATAGGTTTGAGTTTTGATCTTTTACCTTAAGAAAGGTAAAGTCCACCTCCTTGATCAAGTTTGAGTTTTAAGTTTTAATTTAAAAAGGGTCCAAGTCCACCTCCTTGATTAGCTTGGATTTTAATTACCAATTATAATGATAATATATCTTTTAAAAATTTTACATAAAATTAAAATTAATCCATAAAATATTATGCTACTATACATATAAGGCAGACTTAGTTTTACAACTATATTGACAAAATATGCCAATAATACTCCTGTAATTATAACACTTCACTTTTATAAACTTAAAATCTATTAGTCGTTTATTAAGTTAAACTCATTCCTCTAAAAGTGACAGGATATATGCACTCAGATGATACAGATTAAAAATATTTATTCATACGAAGGATTGTTTTAGTTTGATCTGTTTTTTTTCTCTCATTAAACATAGTTACTATATCTGGTGTCTTCATTTATGATTTATGATTACATGTGAATGAACTAAGAACTAGTGTCCTAACTAGTTGTTAGACCTAAATCATTAACTCTAAAAAATTCTAACTTCAAGTTATTAATATTATGAGACATTATATGAAGCTTTTCAATCGCATATAGGGATGACAAGACTCGTTCATATTGCATGATTTGCCCAACTAAAATTTCTCTGAACCTATTTTTTCAAAAAAAAAATCAAATTAATTGTAGGATGGGTTCAAGTTGGCAAAAAATAATAGTCGGGCTGAGCAAGTTTGGGTTAGGCATTCCTAAAACCATCTCAACCTGACTTGTATTATATAGATATATATTTAAAATTAAATTAAATTATATATATAAATTGTTAGAAGCCCTACTCGTCTAGTCCTTTGTCAGTTCTTCTTCATCATTAATCTTCTAAATATGTCACCCACTGCCCCTAATGACCAGACACCCTTCGGTGATGTAAAAAGCGACGATAAAGAGGAATAATGATGATGAAGTGGAGAGGAAAACTGAGTGAGCGATGAAAAAAAATAAAAAAAGTGACTATGAGTGAGGACTTACATACAAGGAAGATTGACGACGAAGAAAAATCCATGGTGACTCGAAATATGATGATGATACGAAGAGGAAGACCAAAAGCAAAGTGAAGAGGAAGAGGGAGTGAGCAACAAGAAAAAAAAAAAGAAGTGAGTTAGAGTGAGTGGGGTGTGTATATATATATATATATATATATATATATATATATATATAAGAGATTTAGGGTTATATATATAAGAGATTTAGGGTTATATGTGTGCGTGTAGGGGGCATGAACTATCAGGAGCAAGAAAAGTTTTGAAATTTTGAATTAAGGTATTTTTTTTAGTGATTTATATGTTTAATTTAATATAAAAGAAATATGTATTGATGAACTACATAATTCATAATATATATCTAATTATACATGTATTGCAGGTATGCGGTGGATAAACTATAAACTCGCTACGGTTCGAAACAATAGAAAAAAATCAAGGTGGGTTCGAGTTTTCAGCATTAAAGTTTAGGACAGATCAAATTTGCTTATGTAAGTCATGAACTAGCTCCATTGCTATTCATAGTCACATGTTTTTTTTTGATGTGAGATTGAGGTATCATAATATGAGTTTCAATCTCATTCTCCTTAATATGTTTAAAATCTTTTTTCCTCAATAAACCCTTAGGTAATGGATAGACAACACTATTATAAGATTTTAATATAATTGTTGAATGATTAAGCATTGTATAAATTTTTTTTTGACTAAATTACTGGATTAGTCTTCTAAAATTTGACATTTATTATATTTCAACTCATAATGTTTTCTTCTTTGTTATAATTCAATTTCTGACATTTTTATTTGTTCGAGCACCTAATTTCTTTTTATTTTCTAACAAAAAAGTTAAACTTATTAGATATGTTTAGACTTTAAAAAGTAAATGACTTTGATTAATTAATAAAATTAATAAATTAAATAAAAATATTAGATCTAATATTTATTTTTATTATTTTATTGATTTACATACTTCAAAAAATTAATTTTCTGAGTTGTTTCTTAAAGTATTCAAACATGAATTAATCATTTTAAAACTTTTCAATTAGAAAAAAAAATGAAATTGAGTGAGCAGAGGTAAACTTTGGAAGAAACAAAAGTGCTTAAGCAAAGAAGAAAATATGAAAAAATTTATTCTTCTGGTTTTTATTTTGGAGGAGGGATAAAGAATCCTCCTTTTGTTATAAGAGAATTGATCAACTAAATAAGATTGCATCTATATGATATTTATACAGATACCTCTTTACCAGTACAAAACAGTTTAACAAATTTAACATAATAACAAAAGCTAACTGCCTAATTGCATAACAGAATAACAAAAGCTAAACATAAGCTAACTATCTAACTGTCATAACATTCCCGCTTCAAGTTGGACTTTGGTGAACGTCTGACAAAGCCAACTTGGAATGTAGATTCTGAAAAGCTAGAAAGGAGATAGGTTTAGTGAATATATCCACTACTTGGGTAGCTGAGCTAACATAAGTTGGTGCAACAATCCTTTCCTTGATCGTTATCCTAACTACATGACAATATCCAAATGTTTCGTTATTTCAATACTGGGTTTGTAGCTATATGTATTGATGCCTTGTTGTCACATTTTAGATCAATTGGTAAGGAGTAATCCACCCTCAAATCTTGAGGAATATACAAAACCCATTGCAGCTCACATATTGTCATAGCCATTGACCTGTATTCCACTTCAGTTGAACTTCTGCTGACAGTATTTTGCTTCTTTGCTTTCCAGGAGATTGGTGATGATCCTAGATATACACAATATCCAGTGATAGACTTTCTAGTTTTAGAGCATGCCCCCCCAATCTGAATTATAGTAGGCTGTAATTTTAAAGTGTTTTTGTTTTGAAAAAAATATCCCTAAAGATGGTTCATGTTTTAGGTATTTTAGAACATGGTGTGCTGCGTTCAAGTGAACTTGTCTTGGAGCTTGTACGTGTTGACTTAGCTGCTGAATTGAGTATCCCAAATCTGGTCGAGTGAATCTCAGATATAACAATCTGCCCATAATGCTTCTATTTTACTGAGGGTTATTTAGCAATGATGAATCCTTGGAGTGAAGCTATTGTCCTCTCGGGAATAGAATGAATTTTGATTTTGTTCTTAGAAAGCTGACATCTTTAAGTATGTTTAATATGTATTTTCTTTCATTGACATAAATTCCAGCATCCGTTCGTGTGATTTCCAGGCCTAGGAAGTACTTGGCAGCTCCCATATCTTTGATTGTAAAATTGTTATTCAATGCTCCTTTTAGTCTTGTAATCTCTTCCTCTGAATTTTGACTAATGAGCAAATCTTCTACATAGACTAATAAGGCTATAAAGTGTTGATCATTTTGATAAGATAAAGAGACAATGATCATGACTTGATTGTTGGAACCCATATTGAATCAGAAAATGGAAAAGTTCCGAGTTCAATTATCTAGAAGCTTACTTCGTAAAGAGACTTTTGAAGTTTACATATTTCTCCTTCTTTTGTCTTTTCATATCCTTCAGAGGGTTCCATATATACTTATTCGTTCAAATATCCATGAATAAATGTATTTACATCCAATTCGTGTAGTGGCCATTGTTTTGTTGTTGGAACAATAATTAGGATTCTGACCGATACCACTTTGGCTACTGGTGAAAAGCTATCAACATAATCTATCCCTTCTATTTGGTGATATCCTTTTGCAACTAATTTTGCCTTGTACTTTTTTATTGTTCCATCAGGTTTCAACTTTAACTTGTAAACCCATTTGCAACCAATGACAGATTTTCTAGGAGGTAGAGTTGTCAAAGACAAAGTTTGATTCTTTTTCAGTGCTGTTATCTTTGTTCTCATTGCTTCTACCTATTCCTTTGATTGTTTTTCTTCTTTATATGTTCTTAGCTATTCTAAGATGATGATATTTGCTAAAAAATTTAAATTTTCATCATCCAAACCTTTCTTGACATGTGTGGTAAAGTTATACTCAGATTTCCTGTTGTGGAAGTGCAGTTGATATTGGTTATATAGTCTTGTAATCAGTTAGTCATTTTCTTTACCCTGAAACTCATTCTTTAAAATTGTGGATCAACGTCTTCTGTTTTGTACATATGACCAGGATTAGAGGACTCCTCTAGTTGTGGCCTTCCAGATTTAGAAGTTTGATCTTCAAATGGTGCACTTTTTATAGCTAGTTTGTTCAAAATATTTTGTTGACTGGTGTCTTTTTCAGTAATCGGTATCTGTGGGATCGTTTTTGGATATTCCGTTTTCTTTTAATATCTGTATGAAAATTGATTCTCATGGAATACTACATCTCTAGATAATATATATTTGTTGTTTCCAAGATCATAGAGCTTGTACCCTTTTTTTCTTGTAATAAATCTTAAAAAGACGCATTTGAATGCTCTTGGAGCAAACTTGTCTTTATGCAGTTGATTGTTTGTTGAATAGCAGAGACACCTAAAAACCTTGAGTCAACTGTAGTCTGGAGCTTCATGGTATAATATTTCATATGAGGTCTTCCATTCTAGGACTTGAGAGCGTAATATATTTATTATGTATATAGCATGTAACACAACTTCTCCACAAAAGGTTGATGGCAGTGCTACGTGGAAGATTATAGCTCGTACAATCTGCAACAGTTGTCCGTGTTTTTGTTCTACTATCATGTTTTGCTATGGTGTATGGAAATAAGTTGTTTAATATATTATTCTAAGCTCTTCAAATACATTCTGACATGTGACACCCAGAAATTTATTCCCATTGTCACTTCTTATTGTCCTTATTTTTGGCACTAAATTGTCTTATGACCATCTTAATGAACCTCCCCAGTATAGAGTCAGCTTGTGCCTTACTTTGCATAAAATATATCCATGTGCACCTACATTTATCTTCCACAATCGTTAAGAAGTAATATGCACCAGTTGATGACAGTTGATTGTAAGGCCCCCATACATATACATGAATTAAATCGAAAATTGTCTGATTTTGGCGACTGCTGTTTTCAAATGGTATTCTTGTTTGCTTTGCCTTTACACATATATCACAAGGCTTAGATAACTCTTCTTTATTGATCTTGAAGTATAGTTTTTGTAGTACAAGTAATGATGGATGTCTTAGCCTCTTGTGTCAAGAGTCTGAAGTTCCTACTACATTATTTATCATTCTATTTTCCTTTAACAAAAAATTTGTGACAGGAGTACAGGGACTGTAGGAATCAACATCATATTTCTTTATAGTTTCTAACTGGAAGGATGAAGGTTCAAGGTAGTACAGGTTGCTAGAAGACTTGCCAACAACTATCGTTTCCTTAGTCCTCCAGTCCTGTAATAAACAGAAATCATGAAAAAATGAATATCACACCAATATTTTTGGCTAGCTTGCTAACAGATAATATATTGTGGTGAAATGAGGGTATGTATAACATTTTAGGTTCAAATCGCTCTTCAAGGCTATGTCACCAAAGTATTCTACCTTTAAAACTGTGTCATTTGGTAAATAAACTGAATTTTGCCTTTTTATTTTATCCAACTTGTTGAATAAGGAACCTTCTACACAAATATGATTACTTACCCCTGTATCTATTATCCAGCATGTTTCTTTTAGAGTTATGTTAGGGATTGTACCTGTGAACTCATGTGTATAACCCACAAAATTATGATCTGTTGCAGCTTTTCCCTTCAACACTTTTGATATCTCTTCTTGGATCATCTCCCTCATGGATGTTTTTATTGCGCTCCCTTCGTGTCTTTCAAATTGTTTCTCATTTCCTCATTGTTGAAGGGAGTTTCTGCCACGTTCACTCTTGTTTTATATCTAGTAGGTCCTCTTTTTTTCTACCTCATCTATTTGTACCAGTTCGAGTTGGCCTGAAGTTTAAAACACGTCCCCTTTGAATGTCCATTCTCTTTGGAGTAGTTACAAAATTGTCTTCCTTCTTTATCGGTTCCTTCTTTTTGAAACCATTTCTTCTTAAACCAGTGTATCTTTGTGCATTGAAAGATGTTATTAGAGCTATTACGTCCATTCCTTTAGCAAAAATGCTTCTCACTTATCGTTGTCTCTCTATGTTCATCACCATTGAGTATACTTTATCGATATGTTGTAGAGGGTCAAATAGTAATATCTTTTTTTTTTGCTTGGTTGTATGTGTCATTAATGCCCAGGAGAAATTACATTATCTTTGAGCTCTCATTTAGCTTTAATATTTGCTTTGAGATTCCACAGGTGCATTTTATATATGTGCACTGTGGAGTTAGAATTAAGTTGTTTAGTTCATCCAATAATCGACATATTTTGGTGAAGTATATTGCGAGAGAGTCATTTTCTTGAGCAATAAATCTTAGTTCCCTCTTGACTTTGTATTCTTGAGGTCCATTTGATTCACCGAATCTCCTCTCCAGCTTATCCCATGGTTCTTGCGCAGAATTAACTTATAAAAATGAATTATGAAACTCCTTTGAAAGAGAGTTTAAGATCTAAGAAACAACCACTGCATTATTTGCGAACCAGTATCCATATTACCGATTATTGGGCTAGTAATTTCACTTTTCCAGTCACGAATCCTAAATTGTGTTTTGCTGTTAGTGCAAATTTTACAGACTTGCTTCAAGTTCGATAATTTGTCCCATTAAATGGGATTAATATAAGTGAAATTCTTGAATTTTCATTTGACTAATTCACTGTCGAATTTCTCACAGGTGTAGAGATATTTGTTTGCATCTGATTTATTTTCTAAATTAGCTCTGATACCATGAACAGAGGTAAACTTTGGGAGAAACAGAAGTGCGTAAGTAAAGAAGAAAATATGAAAGAATTTCTTCTTCTGGTTTTATTCTGGAGGAGGGATAAAGACTCTTTTAGTTACAAGAGAATTGATCGACTAAACAAGATTGCATCTGTATACTATTTATACAAATGCCTCTTTATTAGTACAAAACAGTTTAATAAGTTTAACAGAATACCAGAAGGTAATTGACTAACTACTTAACAGAATAATAGAACCTTAACATAAGCTAACTATCTAACTGATATAACATTCAGTATTTGAGACAAATAGAATATATTAAAGAACAAATTATAATAAAAAAATATTAGAGATTAAATTGTAATAAATGTCAAGTTTTATGATTATTTTGTTGGTTTTTTTTTTAAAAAAATTTAATGCAAAATTAACTAAATGCTAATATCAAGAATATTTTTATGATAAAATAAAATACGATAAAATTTTATAGTTATTTAAATTAAAATAATTTGTTCAACGAATTATTGAAGAATGCAAAAAAGGAAGACCCTTCAGTTTAAATTAATATTTATGATTAAGACATTAAAAAATTCTTATAATATTAAAAAAAATTCAAAATATTTAATGACGTGTTCAATTTTGTTAGATAGATGATCACATAGTAGAAAACATATTTACGTAGATATCGAATTTTAAAAATATTATCAGTATAAAAATCACGTGACTAATTCTGTTATTGTCAATTTACTTTTTTTTAGTACTGCTGAGTTGAATAATAGTTTTTGTTATGAATCTTCTTTTGGTTTTATATCTTTTTGTTGGTTTTTTATAAATATATTAATTATGATTGTTTCGGACAACAAAATGAAAAAAAAATAAAAAAAAATAAAAAAATAATTGTCTGTAATCACGTAATTATTACAATAGCAACATTTTTAAAACCTGATATCCATTTAGACATGTCTGCTTAAGAGTGATAGACAGTAATAAGCACATTTTTGAACAAAAATTAAAAGTTCAAATTGAATTTGAAAATATTACAAGAACTTTTTGATTTATTATTTAATATTTATTTATTCAGAATATGTTGGGCTGGGCAAGTATTTTTGTTGTTAGACCGATTTGATTACATCCAAAAAGAATTAAAAAAACCGACCCGAAAAATAGACATACTATCCCGGGAGCATTCTAAATTCCTATTGGCCAGAGCGCGTGGGAACACAAACAGCTGCCACGTGTACCAGATGGCATGAGAATCCCGAAGCATCTGGACTCCTCCCGCGAACGTATTTATGCAGCCATCATTTTTCTCTCCTTCGCATACTCTGTCTTTCGCTCTCTGAAACGCCAGCAAGTCTGCAGCCAAAAATCTCAGTCAACCAAGATTATATTTCTTTCAGATTTAGAATAAAATGAAGATTCGGTTCGCATTATCAATAGCTATTTTCTCGACACTCTTGATACTCAACGCAGGAGCCAAAACCGTTGATCCGTATAAGGTAAGATTATTGGCCTATTCTCTTATAATTTCATGTTTCCTTTTATTAATCAGTCTGTTTGATATTACCTGATGAAAGAGCCATTCAATTTTCTTTATAATTTATTTGGTAATTTGATCTGGAGTGTTATATTTTACTCTATAGCCGAACATTGTGAATTCAATCTTTTTGTTGAGTGCGTAGGTTGGCGGCATTCCCTTTAGATGAACAAGTAGAATAGGGAGGATTTGCTATAGGATCTGCTAAAAGTTTCCAGGATGTATCCTGCGATTTTTGTATTCAAAAAGTAATTTCATTCGCAAAGGGCGTTCATGTTGTCGTTTCCTTTTTCTCTGATAGAACTCTTCCAGGCACATAAGACGTAGTGATTATAGATTTTTCTGAACATATGACTTCACTGCTGTGCTCTGTTGGATTAACCGAGAAAAACAAAAGGGCAGGCTATCTTCCACTTTGATAAACCCTAAAACAAAAGGAAAGGGCTAACTTTTTCTTTTTCGATTTAAGAAAGAAAGAACAGATAACTGACGGCACAATATTGATTTTGATTTTTGTTTTTATACCTTGGTATAGTGCAATCTTTCGAATGTGGTATAGTTAATCAAACAAGTAATGAATGGTCAAGAATAGCAGTTCACTGTTGGTAAAGAAATAATAATTTGTTTGCCTCGTTTTCTTTTGCTATTAGCTTGTTTTACAACGAGGCCATTAAAGAGAAATAGGTGGAGTTTATTCATCTAAAGATGATAGATAGCACATGCAATTTTATATTGACTTAACAAGCACCTTATAGTACTTTGTTGCTAACTCGGCGTTGATGAACATGTTTCTGATAATGGAGCTTGCTTTCTTATCAGATTCTTGGGGTTGAGCGAAATGCTAGTCAACGTGAGATTCAGAAAGCTTTCCACAAGTGAGTTCCTTGTTAACTTCTTATTCCTTGTTAGGAGTTCTTATGTTTTCGTTTGGATCATTTTGACTTCAAGTATTTTGGTATTAATGAACAAACTTCAAAGTCTTCCTTGATGCATTATTAAGATTATCTTTGATTTACATCTACTGACTGGACGGGTGCATGGTATGACTGAAAAAACCACTTGATCAAGAAAAAATACAGGCTTCTCTGTTATCTTGCATTTATTTGAACGGTCTTCAAATCTTGTTTCTCACAGTGAAACTTAGATATGTCTGTGGTATTCAAAACAAACTTGGATATACGACAAACTTAGCTGCAGATAGGATTTCTTGATATGATGTGTTTGTGAAAGTGTTCTTCACTCGCTGTTGTAGTTCACAGTTTTTTTCTTGAAAACTCTGTCCTTAAAGTTTTAAAACTGTTGAAGATAAGAATTCCTATCCTAAAATTCATGTAGATGCTTAAAACCAGATGAAATTTTCTTGAAACTTTGATCCATGTATGTGCCTTTTCTTATGCGCACAAACGCAAACGTCAAATCATGTGAGAACTTATCTCAAAAAAAGAAAAAATTATTTGAGAAAATAGGAAGCCAGTTGATAGCCATTTCATTACTAATCCAAAAGAGAATACCTTTTGGTATCTGATGGGAGTTTCCATTATCTTTACAGACTTTCTCTTAAATATCATCCAGATAAGAACATAGACAAGGGTGCTCAAGCAAAGTTTGCTGAGATCAACAATGGTATGGTAAATTACTTCTTGTCTAGTTTGTTTCTGATGCAACTGCCAATGTCTGTTTGCTCATCTTCTTGTTGTAGCATAGAAAATCTCAGACTTGAAAAATTTTGTTTGCAATCATGTTATTTTTATTTTATTTTTTATTTGACTTTTACTTTCTGATGGTATGTCAGCACTCAAAAAGTTAAGATACTATTTTTCAGCCTAATTTCCGACATAACAAAAAATCTTGGTTCTGTTTGGTGGTTCTTATATTAGCAGGAACAGAGTTTTAGATGGTATGATTAACAAATCTTTTTATTTTTATCCCACAGCTTATGAGATTTTATCTGACGAAGAAAAGAGAAAAAACTATGACCTGTATGGAGATGAGAATGGCCATTCTGGTTTTGATGGTGGCCATCCGGGAGATCAAGGTGGATATACTTACTTCACAAATGGTGGAGCGGGAAAAAGTTGGTTTAACTTCAGGCCAGATGCATGGCAGAATATGGGCGAGCAAGGAAGTTCCCAGACCTTCTCATTTTCCTTTGGTGGTCCTAGTGGTTCAAGCTCGTTTGGTTTTGGGCTAGATGATATTTTTTCCAACTTTTTTGGGGGTAATGCGAAAGATGGGGCTCAATTTGGTGGTTTCAGTGGGTCAAGCAGGTCTAAATCACAATCTAGGAATTCCCATATGAGCGTCAGGGCAATAAATTCAGAGATCTTTAGGAAAGAAATATCGGAGCAAGGGATGACTTGGCTTTTATTATCTTACACCCCTTCCATGAAGGGGACCCAATATTATGAATCGATTGTTGATGAAGTTGGGAGTTTAATGCAAGGAGCTTTAAAGGTGTGTAGGAACTTTCGTATATGCTTTATGATTTGGTTTTGGATTCAATGGTGCATGAGAAACATTAACTTTCTTTTAACAGGTTGGTAGTGTCAACTGTGAAACTGATTCGTTTCTCTGTAAAGAACTTGGCATATATCCCAGGAAAGCACCGGGATTGTTTGTGTATTCATATAAAGCAAGCAACAAGGGTTCCCTGGTGGAGTACACTGGTGACTTGGTTACAAAGAATGTGAAAACTTTTTGCCAAGAACATTTGCCAAGATTTTCTAAAAGGATCAACCTGAATAACTTTGAACTTTCAATTGGTACTAAAGAAAAAATTCCTAAGGTGATGCTTCTCTCTGCCAAAAAAGAAACACCTGTAATCTGGCGTGTTCTCAGTGGCTTGTATCGTGGACGTTTCATTTTCTATGACGTGGAGGTATGATATTTTTCTATAACCTAAGTTATTGCCTAATGGGGTCAGGATGTGCTTTGTATTCATAAGATGTTATTCATGGCTTGAATCGCTTTTAGTTTGGGTTGATGATTTTCAATTATAAATTAATCCACATTAAACTGTACAAAAGCTTAGGACTGCTATATACGTTGTAGAATGTTTATATGTAGGAATGTATATATATATGTATACCTACATTAGGAACAGTTTAGTCTTTTATCAAGTGGTTAGGACAGTTGGTATTGTTAGGATAGATGGGTGCTCTCTCCACTATTTTTTTTTTAGTTAGCATCTTTTAACTTTTTTTGTCTTGGCCAAAGACCTATATATTTGGCACATTTGTACCCATAAAATTTGGGAAGAAAATTAGAGGATTTTTTCCTTGTCTCACAAACTTTCTCTCCTTGGATTTCTTCATCATATCAGAGCCACAACTCTGATCCAAAATCTTTCATCATCCAATTCAAGCCGAAATGGCCATGGATGAGCAAAATTCCTCTCACATTGATCATGTCTCGGGTTCCTTCAATCCAATACCTATCAACCATTCTCACATTGACCAGATTTCTACCTTCATTTGTCACTGGACACAGACTGAATGGGAGTAATTATCTCCAATGGTCTTCATCCGTTCTCATATTCATTCAAGAGAAGAGTAGGGATGAATACCTTACGGGAGAAGTTGTTCAACCACCAGTGGATGATCCAAGTGCTCGTTCATGGAGGCCGAAAACAATTTGGTAATGTCTTGGTTAGTCAACTCAATGATGACAGAGATTGGACAAAATTTTTTGCCATGACATCTGGGTGGCCGCACGTGAGTTTTTCTCTAGTCAAGACAATACCTCTGCCACATTCGAAATCGAGACTCAGCTGCACGACTTGCGACAGGGGGAGTTCATTGTAACACAGTATTACAATGCACTCTCTCGGCACTGGCAGCTACTCGACGTTTTCGAGGAACACCCATGGAATTGTCCCGAAGACTCGAAACTCTTCAAAACTCACACTGAACGCAAAAAGGTCTTCAAATTTTTGATGGGACTCAACAAAAACTTGGATGAGGTTCGTGGTCGCATTCTGGGTACAAAGTTGCTGCCGAATCTTAGAGAAGTTTTCTCTGAAGTCCGTCGAGAAGAGAGTAGAAAGAAGATCATGCTGGGTGATTTTTACTCTGGTGCGAACCCGACGGACGCAACTTCTGCCCTTGCTGCTAAGAGGAAGCCGCTGCTCAGTGAACCTCAGCCTGGTGCCCTAAATTACGAGGACGCCTCTACTTTCATCGAGCGTACTTCTAAAGCTGGAGGAAAGAAAGGGAGACCTAGGTGTGATTATTGCAAAAATCTGGGTCATATTAGGGATAAATGCTGGAAATTACATGGCAAACCAACAGATAGGAAAAATTACAAAAATAACACTCAGGGCAACATGGTAATTTCAGAAAAATTATCACCTGCAGCCAGTACTACCGAGAGCTCTCCCTTCAGTCCAGCTCAATTAGAGGCTCTCATGCAAATATTCTCTCAGAAGGGTATTTTCGGTGATGCTTCCGTTGCTCAGAGAAGTAATTGCTTACTCAGTTTTTCTGCTTTGTGAAAAAGTAAATGTGGATTATTGATTCAAGAGTATCTGATCATATGACCGGAGACATTATACTCCTTCATCGGTATAGTAAATGTAAGGAAATCTCATCCATCAAAATTGCTGATGGAACAAGTTCTAGAGTTGCAGTAGTTGACTCAACCACTATATCACCAAATTTGATATTGCAGTCCGTTCTTTATATGTCTAATCTATACTGCAATCTGCTATCTGTAAATATATTATGTAACGACTTGAACTGTGTTGTTAAATTTGACAGTGATTCTTGTGTTTTTTAGGACTTGGCCATGGGGATAATGATTGACAGTGCTAAGAAAGATTCATAACTTTATCTTTTACCAGTCAAAATCTCACCTCCTAATAGACAAACTTTAAGTGCAGTATGTGCTAATTCAGTATCTGTAGGATGTTCTAATATTGACGAATATATTATATTATAGCATTATAGATTAGGACATCCAAACTGTATGTACTTAAAACAGCTATTTCTTGCTTTATTTTATAAATAAAAATTCAAGCTCATTTCAATGTGAAGTATGTCAATTCTCCAAACATACTCGCAATTCATATTCCAGTATTGCTTACAAACCTTCAAAACCCTTTGCATTGATTCATAGTGATATCTGGAGATCGGTACAGGTAAAAATTGTTACTGGCACAAAATGGTTTGTCTCATTTATTGATGATCACACTAGAATAATCTGGATCTATATGATGAAAGAAAAATCTGAGATTGGTGAAATTTTTTTAAAAATTCAACACTATGATTCAAACCAAATTTCAAATAAAAATATAAGTGTTGAAAACAAATAATGCATGTGAATATTTTGCATCCAATCTAGGCAAATTCCTTTCTTGCCAAGGTATTGTCCATCAAAATTCTTGTCCCTATACCCCTCAACAAAATAGTGTGGCCGAAAAGAAAAATAGACACATCCTTGACGTATTTCGCTCGCTTATGTTTACCACAAATGTCCTTAAATACCTTTGGGGAGAGGCTGTCCTCACAGCCACATACTTGATCAACAGAATGCCCTCCCGTGTCCTAAGTTTAAAACACCTTATGATTCACTACTTCAAGCCTTCCCAACATCGCACATCCTTCACACAATTCCGTTTAAAGTCTTTGGCTGTTCTGCCTATGTTCACGTTACAAATATTTTTGTCCAGTAACCTGCCGGTTCTATAACACTATAGATGTTACCTTTTTTGAGAATCAATTTTTTTATCCCACTATAAATATTCAGGGGGAGACATCTGGAACTCAGGAATATCAATTATGGGATGTGAATATTCCTCATTTACAGACTTCATTGACAACTTTAGAAAACGATCCTGTCCCTGAAACCACCAGAGAACCTGAACCTATCATAGAGATTGATAACACATTACCTGCAGTTAGTGAGTTATGTGTCTATATAAGGAGGAATAAAACTCAAGTTAAAGATAAAATACCTGAACCATCTATACTCTGTCATGACTCAACCCCTGGACCAAGCTCCCAGAATAACACAGGTAATGAGATTTCTGACTTTGCTGATGATATTGGTTTACCTATTGCATTACGAAAGGGTATTCATTTTTGTACTATGGATCCCATACAGGATTATGTCTCTTATGACAAACTGTTTTCGAAGTATCATGCACTTGTGAACAAGTTTGATAGTATCCTTCCTGAACCAAGAACAGTTCATGAAGCTCTCAAGATTCCTGAATGGAATGCTGCTATCCAAGAAGAAATTTCAGTTATTGAGAAAAATGGGACATAGGAATTATCTGATTTACCTTCAGGGAAGGCTCCTGTTGGATGTAAGTGGATCTTCACCACCAACTACAATACCGATAGTAGTGTAAGCCGCTGCAAAGCTCGACTTGTTGTTAAAAGGTTTACTCAATCATATGGCATCGACTATCAAAAGACATTTGCTCCTGTTGTCAAGTACAACACAATTCGGGTATTATTCTCTTTAGCATCTAATCTTGATTGACCTCTCTATCAATTTGATGTAAAAAATACTTTCCTTAATGGTGACCTAGAGGAAGAAGTATACATGGAAGTCCCACTTGGACTCAAAATGAATCCTCAAAAGGTATGCAAATTAAAGAAGACACTGTATGGTCTCAAACAGTCTCCAAGAGCTTGGTTTGACAGATTCACCAGGGCAATAAAACATATAGGATATCAGTAATGTCAATCCGATCATATCGTGTTTGTCAAGCATTGTATCACAGGGAAAAGAACTATACTAATTGTTTATGTAGATGATATTATACTTACAGGTGATCACAGTGAAGAAATTCAGAAACTAAAAGACTTTCTAACTAGAGAATTTGAAATCAAAGACCTTGAGTTACTCAAGTATTTCCTTGAAATGGAAATTGCCAGATCCAAGAAAAGAATTTTTATATCTCAACGGAAGTACATCTTAGATCTCTCGAATGAAACAGGTATGCTTGGTTGTAAACCTGCTGAGACTCTTATGGAAACAAATACTAAACTTGGTTCCAAAAGTGACAGAAAACTTGTTGATAAAGAAAGGTATCAAAGGCTTGTAGGCAAACTGATTTACTTGGCTCATACAAGACATGACATCTGTTTCGCTGTTAGTATTGTGAGTCAGTTCATGTCTCAACTTACTGAAGAACACATGTGTGCTGTTTATCGTATTCTGAGGTATTTAAAGATGACACTTGAATAAGGATTATTCTTTCAAAAGAATATGGTAAGAGATATTGAGATCTATATTGATGTTGATTGGGCTGGATCTGTGACAGATAGAAGATCTACATTTGGTTACTGCTATTATATTTGAGGTAATCTAGTCACTTTGCGTAGTAAGAAGCAATCTGTTGTATCAAGAAGCAGCACTGAAGCTGAATTATGATCACTTGCACATAGAATATGTGAGGGAGTATGATTTAAAAAGATTCTAATAGAACTAAGATTTTCTACTCCTATTGCAATGAGGATTTGGTGTGACAATCAATCAACTATTAATATGACCAAGAACCCAGTGCACCATGACAGAACTAAATATGTTGAGATTGATCGTCACTTCATCAGAGAAAAAATTGAAAGTCCGGATGTATCACTCCTATACATCCCAACTAATCAATAAATAGCTGACATACTCACCAAAGCACTACTAAAAAGGGAGTTCAATTATCTTGTATTCAATGTAGGGTTACTTAACATATATGTAACCTAGATTCAGGAGAAGTATAGAATGTTCATATGTAGGAATGTATATATATATGTATACTTACATTAGGGACAACTTAGTCTTTTCTCAAGTGGTTAGGATAGCTGGTATTGTTAGGACAGGTAGGTGCTCTCTCCATTAATTTTTTTTTAATTAGCATCTTTTAACCGTTTTTGTCTTGGCTAAAGGTCTATATATTTGGCACATTTGTACCCAATTAATTTGGGAAGAAAATTAGAGGATTTTTTTCTTGTCTCACAAACTTTCTCTTCTTGATTTCTTCACACGTTGTTCATTAAAACTGGTACCTTTTGAACTTGACGACAAATGCATTCTAACTGATCTGGCTCAACAACTGAATTCTTGTCAAAGACAGTTAAACCCCTGCTGTAAAGGGAAAAATAGCTTGCTTTAAAGTTGAAGTCTTTTCTGTTTCTCCTTTTATTTTTTATCTTCCTAGAAGTGTAGTCAATGTACTTTATCCTTGTTCTATACAGGTTCATGACGTTTCTGATCCGGGAGTGAAGAAATTAGGAGTGGATGCGCTTCCAGCTATAGTTGGCTGGTTGTCAAATGGTGAGAAGCATGTTTTGAGAACGGGGATCTTTGTGAAAGATATAAAGTTTGCAATTCATGATCTTAGCATTTTGCTTGATGGCTTTGAGAAAAAGAACAAGGTGGCTTTTGCCCAGTCAAATAAAGCACAGACTGATTCTTCGGAGAAAGTTCCTCTCCTTACAAGATTAAATTTTGACACTTTATGTGATGAGACAACTCCCGTTTGCGTCATCGGTGCATTCAGATCATCTAGAGCTAGGGATAAGCTGGAATCCGTTTTATCCATGGTGAGTAAATTTTCTTTCATAGAGATGTTATCAATCTTGAACAATCTTCCTCCCCCTTGTCTCCAGCAATTTTTGTTTGTTGGCATGGATATTGTGATTTACTTGTACTAGCATTGCATACAGATTGTTCGCTAGGCTTTATTTGTTTGACAGAAAGTCACTTCCTGAAAGCTATATTTCCTATTCTTCTATGGTCAGTGAAGGAAAAGAGTAAACAAGTCAACCAAATAATTTCTGGAAAAAAGAAATTATAAATATAACTGTTAAATATATGTCTAAGTATAGAATCATCATATTTTTGCAATTCTTTCATTATTTATTGAAGGAAAATTTTTAAAATTTATTCAATGTTTTCCTCAAAATTTTTATGTGCTTTTCTTCAAGCATATTATTCTTATTGCCTTTGTGTAGTTGTATTTATCTAAAGATATTTCTATAATTTTTTCAAAAAAATTTTATGAGTTCCAAATGTGTATGGTAGTCAATTGTTATCTTCACAAGATATTTTGTTTCCTTTTCAGAAAAAAATTAATTCTCATAGAGAATATTTTGCTTTAGAAAATTACTTTTTTCCAAACCCAAATTAAGCCTACTTGTCTTCCAACACTGCAACTGAAGCATCATACCCTTAAATATGCTATTGATAAATGATTAATTCATATAGCCTTCTAGATTGACAGTTGTGCGACTGTAGTTTTACTAGGCAGATACTTAAGTGCCAATACAACAGATATATTGTGGCTTGACAATTAGTTGCTGCATTTCAATTATTTTATGGTTCATTAATGCTTTTCCATTGAAGTAGCATTTTCATGTTTGGTTGGTGAGTTTGGCCAATTTATTGAAATGTTTGAGACACTAAAATTGGTCCTAAACTATCCTATCTGTTCTGCTTTATTGTATTCCTATCATTCCCTTCAGCCGTACACAAGGACTTACCATAAAGACCTGATAATTGTTGTAGTCTGAATGTCCTTTTGTTTGTGAGTGACAGACATGAAAGAAAATCTGCATTCTCAAAATGCTAGTCAAATATGAATGGTAATTTTTCTTGAGAATCCAGATGGCTAGCAAGCATATAAACTGAAAAGAAAAACAGTTGGAGTTTGTTAATCTGACTTTAGTTTTCTTATTTGGGCATAATATATGGTTTCAGGTGTCACATAAATCTCTATCAAGGCGACAGAACTCTGGCTCCAGAAACTCTGTATCCTACTCTCTCTTGGATGCCAAAAAGCAGTCTTCCTTCTTAGAAGCATTCGACAAGGCAGGATTCAGATCATCAGATTCGCTGTTGATAGCATTCAAACCTCGGAAGGGGAAGTTTGCAACATTTGTGGGTGACATGGCTGCAGAAGAAGTGGAAAGATTTATCAGCTCTGTTCTCAACGGTGATATCCAATTTATGAAAACGCCACAGAAACCTTTAGTCAAGTAAGAAAGTTAGTGATGATGAAAATGGGAATTTGGTTTCTAAACCTAAAGGTACATAATTTTGAAAAAATAGTATCTCCAAGTCTTGTCAGATTACAGCAACTATATCCATACAATACGTCCGTCGAAGCTAAAGCCTTATTGGGTGGCTCTTTCTCACTTGTTTGTAGAGGTTGCATTTAGCTTTGGGATTTTGGTGGGAATCCTTGAGCATCCCAGAGGCTAATTTTTTTTTATACTTTCTTTTCCTTTTGTAGTTAGGGGCATCTATCAACGCTAGATGTCTATAACTAGCAAGCTTGAACCTTGTACTGTCCGTGGAGAGCCAGAAGATCTTTTTTTAAACCATGAGGTGGCTACTCTCGTAATCAAGTATTAACTGTAAAATATGTGATGCTAATTTATTTGACCGGATTTACAATACCGTTAATATATTTAATCTCCTTCCTATCACAGTACTGTTTCTATAAACAACATTAAGTCTCAGTTAATTAACTGAGGTTTCATTAGTTATTTGAGTCATTAACTCTGCCCTTTACTTTTAACTATTTTAATTTAAATCCGAGATGGACTAACTTTACCTCTAGACAGAGCATTCTCCTGGGGGAACTTAAGCCTCCTACAGCCAAACATCCAAGAAGGGGCTTTAAGCTTAAAGTAAAATATAAATTTTATTAACCTTAAAACACTTTGTTACATCACCACCATATATTAGTAAGAGAATGAACAAAATTGGCGAGTGGAGAAAGCAAGTATCACATGAAGAACGTGCCTAAAGGACAAAGAAATATAAGAATGAAAAATGGGTGGGGGGGTTCCAGTTAGCAGAAGGCTTTGAGTTAGGTGGAAAGAAAAGGAAATGGGGGTGGTCGGGATATGTCAATGAAAAATGGGTGGGGGGGTTCCAGTTAGCAGAAGGCTTTGAGTTAGGTGGAAAGAAAAGGAAATGGGGGTGGTCGGGATATGTCAATGAAAAATGGGTGGGGGGGTTCCAGTTAGCAGAAGGCTTTGAGTTAGGTGGAAAGAAAAGGAAATGGGTCGGGATATGTCATGATTTGGGTGGGTGAATTATAACTTAAAGGGGATTACTTGTATAAAGAATGGATTGGAAAAGGAGAAGAAAACATGGGGGGAAAAGTAGGCATTAAGTGTGTCCAACTAAAGGCAAAGATCTTCTGTTGATTTGTATCTCTTTTTCCTTCTTTAACAATTCTTTTGAAGACTCTAATAAATCTTAATCTCTTATGTTGATTTGTATCACTTTCTGCTTCCTGAACAATTCTTTAGAAGTGTCTAATAAATCTAAATCTCTAACTTTTGAATCATACAATCATAACAATTGGGGTGAAAGTTTATATATTTATTCATTTACTAAGAGATGATAAATTTCTTATAACAGACTTTTAAATGGTTCTTAATTCTTAATAATATATTGAGCAGATTATTTTAGAAACTTAAATTTATATAAAATAGTGTAATTTATTATTTAACCTCGTTTTTTCATTTGTAAGTCTATTGAACTAAAAAATAAATATATTTTAAAGATTATATAAAATTAATTTTTAATACAAATAAAACAATAGAATTCAAATATTAGATCTCTAGCTATAATACTATCTTAAATAATACACTACAGAGACTTAATAATAGGAAATATTGTAACCAATTAATTATACTCTAGTACTCATTAATAACAGATCATGTATATCCTTATGCCCATGTAAGAAGAGTTTCCATGCCTACTTCTTAAGAAGCTTCTCATTATAGATGGAAAAAATGTTCAGTTCTACGAATTTTTGTTATGCAGAAACAGATGTGAACGTAAAAGTACTTATGGAACACATTATTAAAAGTTAAAAATCATAAGAACCAGTTGGCTTAATAAATAAACAGCTTTAGCATGTGGCAGTAATTCATCAGTTCATTGAACTTCGGGATGAGTATTATTTTTTTCAATAAAAAAGTACAAAAAATCTCCCTAATTTTATTTCGTATCCAATGATACCAGATATATATGTATATATATATATATATATATATATCAAAAGCTCCGTAGAGAAGGTAGGATTCTTGCAAGAAAGAATTCCACCTTGATTTACTCTTGTTATTTACGTCCGCAGCTAAAAATGGAGGCTGGCCTTACTTTCAGACCTCTGATATGCTTATCTCCATTGAAGTGTAATAAGGCCTCACTGCCTTATCCCTTCCATCGTATCCAGTTAAGCCGTTTTAGTTCGGGAATGTATATCAAAACGCAGAACAATGAAACGTACAAGCTCAACACCAGCACTGATAATGGCGCTCCAAAAATGAATATCCAGAACGAAAATAAGTTGCCTGAAGCCACAATAGGTCGTCACCTAGCTCGGCGTCTTGTAGAGATTGGCGTCTCCGATATCTTTTCTGTTCCTGGTGACTCTAATCTCAGCCTCCTCGATTATTTTGTTGCAGAGGCTAGGCTGAACTTGGTTGGGTGCTGCAACGAGCTAAATGCTGGCTATGCAGCTGATGGGTATGCGAGGTCTCGTGGAGTTGGCGCATGTGTTGTCACCTTCACCGTTGGTGGGCTTAGTTTACTCAATGCCATTGCTGGTGCTTACAGCGAAAGCTTACCTATAATTTGTATTGTGGGTGCTCCTAACTCTAACGATTTCGGCTCTAAAAAGATTCTTCACCACACCATTGGCTTGCCAGAGTTTGATCAAGAACTACAGTGTTTCAAAACTGTTACTTGTCACCAGGTTACCCACTACTTAATATTATTTTTACAGCATAAAATCTGTTGTATATATCCTGCATATATATATATATATCTATGTTTTACAGTATTTCAGTTTTTTGTTTTTAAATATATATAATCGTAGGTGGTGATAAATGACTTGGCTGATGCCCAAGAACAGATAGACACAGCAATTGCAATCTGCTTAAGAGAAAGCAAGCCTGTATACATCAGTATCAGTTGTAATTTGGTGGCCATCCCTCATTTTAGTTTCAATCATGATCCACTTCCGCTTTTCTCTTCTCCAAAGTAATACTACTTGTTTATTTCTTATAGTAGTAGTAGTTGTCATGAAGTTTCTGTTGGATGTTAAACAGCACATATACACATGTACATGTATATATGAGAGATGAGTAACGAAATCTCAGTAACTTTGAATGATGTCTTCCAGAATGAGTAATCAAATGGCATTAGAACTGGCAGTAGAGACAGCTGCAGAACTCTTGAACAAGGCGGTGAAACCAGTGATGATAGCAGGACCAAGACTCCGAGCTGCAAAAGCTTGTGATGCTTTCATGGAGCTGGCAGACTCTTGCGGCTATGCGCTTGCTGTAATGCCCTCTGCTAAAAGTCTAATCCCAGAACACCACCCACGATTCATCGGAACCTACTGGGGTAATGCAAGCTCACCCTTTTGCAACGAAACTGTAAGTATTGCTGATGCTTCAATATTTGCTGGTCCTCTTTTCGACGATCTGAGCACTGTAGGATATTCACTCGTCTTCAACAAAGCGAAAGCCATAATTGTCGAGCCTGAACGTGTGCTCATCCCTAATGCACCTGTATATGCATCAGTACTAATGAAGGACTTCTTTAAAGCACTAGTCAAGAGGCTTAAACGTAATTCAACTGCTTATACAAACTTCCAACGTATTTATGTTTCAGAAGGATATGATGATCTAATCCCTAATGCCTCATCTAAAGAATCTGCTGTTAGGGTAAAAGTTTTATCTGAAAGGATACAGAAGATTTTGTCTGCTAACATGACAGTCATCGCTGAAGCAGGAGACTCGTTGTTTTTGTGTCAGAACTTAAGCTTGCCCCGAGGATGTGGGTAAGATTAATATACATATATATATATATGAAAAATATAAGTGTAATTAATGTATAAGTAAAATTACTAATTCATGCACTTACATTTGGGATATAATTCATGCAGGTATGAAAGTCAATTGTTGTATGCTTCAATAGGTTGGTCAATAGGTGCAACTCTGGGATATGCACAAGCTGCTCTTCATAAACGAGTTATTGCTTGCATGGGAGACGGAAGCTTCCAGGTTTAATTTGCCATTCAGACACAAGGCTATATATATATATATATATATATAATTACAATATTTGTGTTGCAGGTGGGGGGACAAGAGGTGTCAACAATGTTGAGATGGGGGCAAAAGAGTATTATCATCTTAATAAACAATGGTGGTTATACCACTGAAAGTAAGATCCACGATGGTCCTTACAACATCATCAACAACTGGGATTACACTACCTTTATTCATGCCATCCATAATAATGCCGAAGCCAAGTGTTGGACGGCTAAGGTGGGCTACAGACACTCATATATAATGCTGTCTAATCGTACATATATGTTGTTGCAAAAATTAATCCACAGAACGCATGAAGTAGAACACAAATAAAAAAAATATATAAAATTTAACGTAATTCAACAAATATATTTACATCAAATGATAATACAAAGTTTTTTTTTTTTTACATTATGATAATTTAAGAGTATGTTAGTAATAAAATTTTAGAGAAATTATGAGAATTTTTTTTTTAAATTTTTTTCAGAATATATTTAAAATATTTTTTTATAATAAATATAAAATATCTATTAAAATAAATATAAAATATCTTCTACAATATAAATAAATTATTCATCAAAATGCTAGTAAGACATCTTCAAGATCAAATCACATTAACAATATGTATGTATAATCGTATATACATAGTAGTATTATATATTAATTTTAGTTTTAATTTTAATTTTAATCCTAATCCTAATCCTAATCCTAATCCTTTAAGGTACATAATGAAGAAGAGTTAGTTGAAGTGTTTGAGACTGCAGTGAGAGACAAAAAAGACTGTTTGTGCTTCATAGAAGTGATTGTTCATAAAGAAGATTGTAGCAAGCAGCTACTTCAAGTTGGGTGTATGCTTGCAGCTGCCAACACTCGTCCTCCAATTATTTCCTAATTAACAATATTATGAACTATGTAGTTTGTGTTTATTAATACAGTAAATTATCATTACATAATCAAATTGTGTTTATATAGTTTGTTTTATTTTGTAGTAATTAAACCGTGTTAGGTTTAGAATTTTCAAAACTCGATCTAAGTTTCAGATAATTTTGACTTAACTTAGATATTTCAAATTTTGTGTTTAAATAGATGATTAATTTTATTAATGCATAAGTTGTTTATAAACTTTCATGTATATGCATTTTAAACAGAATCTAGTCCAATTGAAATTAATTTGGTCGACAAGATAGATATTCAAAGCATATTTTACTTACAAGAGCTTAAACAATTCAAGAATCAACTAAATTATGAAATTAACATATATTTAATGAAGGAAAAGTCATTAGCACGACTCCTCTAAATTGTCACATACTACTATACAAGTTACGTCAAATCGGTAATTAGCAACTAATTAGATATCATTAGAAAGCAATGTATTATTTTTACTAGGGAAAGAAAAGCAATTTAACTAGTGAGAGTTAAATTAATTGCTAGGCTCAAGACTCAGAGTTTGAAGTAACTAGATGCATGGGCAATTTTTTTTTTTTTTTTTTCTTCTTCTAATTTTGTCTCTTATTCTTTGCCAACTCTACAGGAACAAGTAATTCATTATGTGGTTACCGCATAAATTAATTAATTAAATTTAGGTAATTACATGTTTCTCAATTATATTAAAAATTAAATAAATTTAATGAGAAGATACTTCTAAAAATAGCCGAGATCCATATCTTAGTTGAACGGATCGAAAATAATATCGAGGATTTGAGACTAAACTCTAGGTATGTTTTACCAAAATGATTATATCAAAACTTTGAAACTTTCTAAACCATAATCAATCATCAATCTTGAGCATAATTTGAGATAAATATAGCTGACTTATTATTATTATTTTTTCCCTCCATCAAACTCCAATGATTAATTTTTAAATCTGTTGCAATAATGATGGAATTGAATGGTGCCACAAGTTTCATTATTACATTTTGCTCTACCATTATTATTTTCCATGTTTGAATCCTCCTTCTAGTTTGCCCACCAAGAAACCAGGTGTTTGTAGGATAACTAACATTTATTGCAAGAAGACCTAAATATTTAATCTTACACATCCATTAGGTCAACACCAAACTTAATTTGGAAAAGACGCTACCTTCGTCTTCCCGTCCCTTTTTGAGAATTTAATAGTTTACTTCTATAGGATGAGAACTTGGGGTTGAAGCATGTTCATAGCCTCTTAATTTGTCCTAGGTCACTTGCACTTTTTCCATGGTTTCCACTTCCATTCCAATTATGATGCATATACACCATCATGCCCTTGGCTAAATGGGCTTGTTATCCTCATTTTATGGGCTTCTAGTTTCGGCCGAAGTCTCTCTTCGTAATGGATCCATCCTTTAACATAGACTTGAAATCTTCTTTGAATTTATTGACCTATGATTTAGTGATACTTTATTCATAAAGCCCAAGAGTACCTTGAAGTGGACTCATCATAGATTTGTCTCCATATGGACTTTGCGTGGCTTGAATTGAATCTTTTATCTCACTTCAATGGATCAAAACATGACTTGCTAGGTCTATTGAGTAGTAGTTTAAGCCATCTATATGCTCATATCAATTGCTATGCTGACAATTAAAGATCTTTTCTAAATTTTGATAAACATTTTCATTTATTCTAGCGTGATAAATTTTGATAGCATGTAGAAAATCTATAAAATCTCAACAGTTATTAAACAACTTTTTAAATATTAAAAGGAATTGCATGCCTAAAATGATGCATCCAGATATTATTGATATAGTTTCATGTGTACGTCTCGTTTATTAATGTGAATATTAAGAACCTGCATGGTAATTACTAACTTATCTCTCACTTAACTAATTATTCTAAAGAAATACATAGGTCTCATAAAAAATACATGATGGTTCCTTTTCGAACCATGTTACTAGCTTCTATTGTATCAAGGAATTGCAAAGATAACTCTATGGATAAAAAAAAAAAATTTAATATTTAAGATATTCGAGCTTCAACAAAATAAACAAATGTGTATTATTTATTGAATGCAAATTTTTTAATCCAAGTTTGTATAGAAGATAAGTGTTTGCAAACTTAGAGTCTCTAATGTCAAAACACTCATCCTAGGAAATCTTATAGATTTCATTTATTCAATCCCTCTAGATGAAGTTTGTGGTGCTCTTCTTTATTAATTCTTGAGCAATCTAGGTTATTAGGGACAAAAATTTTGTTGGTTTAATCATTTCATTTAAAAATTTTAAAAATTGAACAAACTGAACTATAGAGATAAATTGATTGGATTAATTAAAGTTTATCAATTAGTTAAATAATTAAATTAATTGAAGTGGTCAATTCAATTCAATTGGATTTTAACTGAATAAACTAAAATTATGTTAATGTATTTATAACTTTTTTAATAATTTAATTTATACTATATTTTAAAGCAAATAACCAAATTAGTTTCCAAAATTTGGCATTTGGTTATATTTTGGTATCTAATACTTTTTTGTTACAATTTAATTTCATATCTTTTTATTTAATTCAAATGCTTATTTCCTTTCGATTTCTTAAGAATTTTTTTTTAAAGCAACTAGACCATATTTGAACATTTTAGAAAATAATTCAAAAAAATAATTTTAACTAATTAATTAAATTAATAGATTAATAATGATATTAGATCTTTTTATTGTGATTAATTTATTGATTTAATTAATTGGTCAGTCATTATTTTGAGTTACTTTTTTTAAGTATTTAAATATGATCTAATCATTTTAATTTTTTCTATTACTAAATATAAAAATCGACCACTTGAAATAAAAAGAAAAGATTGAAGATCGAATTGTAACAAAAGAAATGTTAGTGACTAAATTATAACATGTCAAATTTCAGTGGCTAATTTGGTAACTTTCCCTATATTTTATGTAAATATTGATAATGTTATCAAATTATTTATTAAGATTAACAATTTAATAATACATAAACAAATATAATTTGATATATTTAAATATATAGTTAATGTTAATTAATATATGATATATAAGATTAAAAATTGATATATGTTAATCAAGTTTAGTGTTTCAATATGTTTTTATTCCTAAAAAATGTTTGAAAACTGGCAGAACAATACATATAAATTGACTACTTTTTGGAATAAATTGAAAAAACCCCTAAACAAATCATTCTTTTTTCTTTTTGGTTCAATCAATTTAGTTGTTTATTTTCGACTAATGCTTACCCCCTATAAGTTGTTGCAAATTGAGTTGTGCATAATGTAGTCCCCATTGTACACTTGAAGAGACATCGAGGCAGATTTAATATTAATCCCTAGGTACATGCCTAGACTACTAGTATGAAAATATTTTACCTAACAAAGTTGGCTTTTTCATTGAAGATATTTCAAAACTACTTCAATGTGTTTATGATCATCTCTAGTTATTCCATAAAGACTTTAGTAAAAATAACAAAATCATCCATGAAAAGAAAAAATTTGATAAAATTATAGGCTCCTAGTTGTTTACTATAAAAGTTTCTTGAAAGGACAAATCAAAATTGCGAAGAGGTATTCAATATGGTTACTAACTAGTTTGGTGATCATCTTATAAACAACTTGTATAGACTATTGTGTTTAGAGTGAGGTAAAGCTCCGACTTTTTCACTTTTGGGGATAGGAGCAATAATGTTATTGTTAAGCTCTGTAAAAAACTGCTATTTTTGTAGGTCTCTTGAATGAATGGTATGAAATCCTTATATAAAAGCTTCAAGTTTTATTGATAGAAAGAGATTGAGAAGTTAGAGGGTTAAGAGATTTATATGGGTTCATGTCTAGGGTTCTCAATGAGTAAGAGTGATCTCATCTATTCTATTTTTTCTTAATATTTAATCATTGTATCTTCTTACACTACTTATTAAATTCTTTTATAATATCAATACCAACTAACCCCCTGAACCTCATGCAAAATTCTTTAATAAATATATCCCATTCTAATACTCCCAGAGAGTTGACTAACCCATTGAACTATATCCTTGCTTTATTTCCTAAATAAATAGATAAAAAGCTCAAATTTCTACTTTTTTTTCTTCTGCTATGCTATATACATGAAAACATCTCAACATATTCTTATCGATGTTCTAGGATTTTGACCCTAGAAGATGGAAATATCAACATTCAATGTAGGGCTTCCCAACAGGTTTTTTTGTGGGTTTTGCATGCAACTACCCCTTGCATATTGTTGTTTTAGGGTATGGAGTAAACCCTAATCTTGATTTAGAATAGTAGAAGAATGACTTACATTCTATGATGATTGACTTAGTCTTGCTCTCCTTGCAATATCTTTGTAAGTTGAATCCCAACCATTTGATGGTTACCAAGTGTGTGATCTTAACCATCCAATATTTTGCTCACTTCTCCTCCACGTGTCTGCATTATATTATTTCTTTTCCTCCTTTTTTTTGGGATGTTAAAAATGATCACCCAGAACTTATTATATTTATATTACAAGTAAAATAGTTGGGTGGTGATAGTGCATAAAAACGACATCTTCATTGTCCGTTTTTGATATATTAATTGGACTAATTACCACTTAATTTAAACTTTTTTCCTATATTTTGTTGTAAGACAGAAGATAAAGATGAGATAAGGAAAACAACATGAAAAGAGGCAGAATTCATGAACGAGTCGTCAGACCAGAAATAAGCCTTGGGCAAGGCTTAGGTCTAGCAGATAGCAGTAGGCCCTGTTCCCTGACATTCAAGCCCTAGGCAAGGCTAAGGTAAGCAGATAAACTCATAAGACCCAGTACACGATCAAGTAAGCCTTGAGTAAGGCTTATATCCCAGCGATAACTAAAGAATGCAATTAACCTTTAGATAGAGCTATCACCCAGACATAAAGAAGGAAGCCAAAACAATATCCAACTAAGCCTTGGCCAAGGCTTGCATCGCATGTTGCAACCAACTCAGAAAAGGCATTCTTTTTAAATTCTGATGGAAATCCCGTTCCAATCGGGATTAACAGCCAAGAATCAAGGTATTTGAAAAGCAAAAAGAATGCCAAAATCATTGAAAAAGATTGCAATAGGAGAAAAGAGGAAACCCTAACTCATTTTTGTTTATAAAAGGCATACTGAAAAAGCTAAAGGGGCATATCTCTCCTTCTCGATGCTGCAGGCCGTAGCTCTTGTAGTTTTTGCATTTTTCTCCTTCTCCTTCCTCTCTTCAACATTCAAAACTTATTTTTGTATTAAGTACATCATGAGTGGCTAATTTATTTCTTTTTTCCAGGTTAACAGATTTAGCAAACTCTAGTATTATGTTGTGAGATTGAATTGATTTTAATTTAAGTTTTATTTGAATGTCCGTATTTGTTTACTTTTTACGCATATATTATTGCTACCTTTAAAATTATTTGAATAGAGCTCGTCAAACGTGTGGCGAAGCAGCCAACAGCCAGCCGAGCTGCTTAAATCCTTAATTGTTTGAGTGGTTTTAGTAACCAATGGCGATCAGTGCTGCATTGTGAAGGTAAATAACAAAGTTGACCAATTCACACAAATGAATCCAACAATCTAAATAAGGTCCTTCTAGCTCCCAAAGCTGTTGATGGATTAAATCTTGAAGACGTTCCAAAGATTGTTTGATTAAGGAAGAACAAGCTGATGAACATTTCTTGGCTGGTTTAGAACTAAGGATTGGTTATCGAAACATTTTCGATAACTATAACTAGTTTGTTGTGTTTTAATAAAGATAATCTTTGCATTCATGATCAACTACATAACTGGAATTTTGCTACTTTGTTAATCAGGAATCTCTATCATATTTGATTCAATTTTAACTCATTGCCAAGTGGTTGCCTTTAGTTATTTAATCTGCTTTTATTTTTTATGTTGCATTCTTTCTATTGAATATTGAATTCTTGAAAAATCCCATTTTTACTTTCCAATTACAGGTTAAGGAAACGAATCAATCCTCAATTTTTTATGGATTTAATCCTATTCATCGCTACCACAAGTTTAAATTGTTGTTAGAATAAGACTTTTATTTTTGGTATATTCAGTACCCATCAAATTTTTGCATCGTTACCGAAAAGCTTGAGATTAATTGATTATTTTATTTTTTATGACTAGAACTGATTGTGGAGAACTACTTCTTTATGATCCTGAGATTGAGAAAACTGTCAAAAGTTTGAGAAAACAAACTAGACAAAGAAGATAGTTGTACCAAAATCACACCCCATCTACTGCAATTGAAATTGAAAAAATGGAACAACAATGCATATTAAGGGAGTTGACAGCTCCACCTACCAACCAGCAGCTCCCCTGCATCACCTGCCCAGATTTGGATGTCCCTTTTAAGTTAAAATTTTGTTTGATCTATTTGTTACCCAAATTTAGAGGTTTGGAAAACAAGAATCCACACAAGCACATGAAGGAATTCCATGTCGTCTACTTAGGTATGAAATTGCAAGGGGTGTCTAAAGAACAAATCAAGCTGCAAACATTTCCATTCTCCTTAGATAAAACGGCCAAAGAATGATTGTTTTACCTATCTCCTAGTTCGATCACGACTTGGGTAGAGATAATGAAATCCCTCTTAGACCATTTCTTTCCTGCCTTTCGAGCAGCTGATATAAGGAGAAAGATATGTGGAATTCGACATAGGGATTCCGAGAGTTTTCATGACTATTGAGAGATGTTCAAACGCCTATGTGCAAGTTGTCTATAACACGACATATAAGAACAATCTCTCATACATTACTTTCATGAGAGATTACTCCTCTTAGAAAGACGGATGCTGGATGAGACCAGTAGAGGTGCTTTAGTGAACAAAACTCCGCAGAAAGCAAGTGGGTTAATATCAATTATGGTAGCTGCATCCCAACAATTCAATACCATGCGGGACATCCTGTGGAGGGTAAATGAAGTAAATATCTTTTCTCTTGAGTCCTAAATTTTTAAACTAACCCATCTAGTGCAAAATATGGCTATGGCTACAGGGAATGCCCGACAGGCAAGGGTTTGTGGGATCTGTATGCATATTGAACACTCCACAGACATGTGCCTACACTTCAAGAAGATGAACGAAAACATGTCAATGCTATAGGTGGGTTCCAAAGCAAGCCGCAAAGGAGATATGACCCTTTCTCGAACACATAATTATGGATGGAGAGATCACCCAAATTTCAGTTACAGGTCACGATAGCAAAACTATCATCAATAACCAACGAGGCCACCAACATAGTAGCAAGTCACACCCTCAAAACTAGGTATGTCCCTTGAAGAAATAGTTAAATCCTGAATTACTAACACTAAAAAATTTCAATAGGAAACTCAATAGTTCCAACGAGAAACTAAAGCCAGTATCTATAATATGAAAACTCAAGTAAGCCAACTGGTGACATCCATGAGCAAGCTGGAGTCTTAAGGCAAACTGCCCTCACAGATAAAAGTGAATCCATGGGTTAATGTCAGTAGTGGAAAACAATTACAGGTAGCTCCTCACAAAACAAGCGTTGGTCGAGGCTCACATCATGTAACAGAATTAGAAGCCTTAGACAAAACTCCTAAAGTGTTAGTTGATGATAATACCCATCAAGCAAAGACAAGCTCTAACCAGCTCACCCTCTTAGTAATTAAACCACTTTTCCCAGAGCGGTTTGTCAGGATAAAGAAAGAAAAAGAAAAAAAAAAGATTTCGGAGACATTTTACAAGGTTGAGGTGAATTTTTCCCTATTTAAGGCATTCAAACAAATACCAAAGTACGCCAAGTTCTTGAAGAACTATGCACTAACAAAAGGAAGCTAAGTTGCAATGAGAGAGTAAGTGTGGGGGAGAACATTTCAGCCATCATACAAAGAAATTTACCTCCTAAATGCAATGATCAAGGTATATTCACCATTTCATGCAAAATAGGTACCTTGGGCATAAAAAAAACCATGGGTGATTTAGGAGCTTCTGTAAACGTGATGCCCATGTCCATGTGCTCCAAACTAAGTGCTGGATTGTTAAAAGAGACTGGAGTCATCATTTAACTGGCGGACAGATTCGTTGTCTATCCTGAAAGCGTCTTATAAGATGTGTTGGTTCAAGTGGACAATCTTATTTTTCTAGCTGACTTCTATGTACTAAATATGAAAGATGATAAATCTCCAAACTCATTTGACCTCTTACTTGGTAGACCATTTTTCAGTACTACTAAAACGAAAATAGACGTACAGGATGACACTCTCATCATAGAGTTCAACGGTAAGGTGGTAAAATTTAATGTTTATGATGCTATGAAGTACCCCAATGATTTATCTTGTGCATACAACATAGACATCATAGACTCTTTGAACAAAAGTTATTTCGATCTAAGCCATGGTGATGAGGTGAACATCACACTTTGGAATACTTTGAATGCTGAAAGCTTTGGGATCTTAGAGGAAGACCATATTGCTGACCAGTATCTGTAAGAAGCCATGTTTGAGTTAGAATCAATTAAATAGAAAAAAAGTATGACACCACATCTTGATCTTTCTACTTATCACATAAAACTTCCACCATCTATTTTTCAAGCTCCTAAATTAGAGATAAAATTACTGCCCGAACATCTAAAGTACATCTTTTTGGGTGAATAAGACACTCTCCCAGTAATAACCTCCAATAAACTAAGTCAGACCGAAAAAGAAATGTCTCCAAAATCATTTTACAAGGCTGTGTTCATGGAGCACCCTGAACAACTTGCCCCCTTAGTACTCAAGGATTTCTCCAAAAATCATCCAACCATTGTGCCAACTACTGAAAAAGGAAGTGGAGTTCACGTTTGATGAATCTTGCAGAGAAACATTTGACCTACTCAAAGGAAAGTTAATGTTAGCACCCATCATGCAGACACAAAACTGGGAGCTGCCAATTGAAATCATGTGCGATGAGAGTAACCAGATAGTAGGAGTAATTTTTGGACATAAGACGGGGAGAGATTTGCACATAATCTACTACACTTCCAAGACTCTTGACAATACCCAAGTAAATTATTCAACCATCGAGAAGGAGCTGTTAGTGGTTGTATTTGCCTTAGAAAAATTTTGATCCTACTTTTTAGGAATGCAAGTGACTAGAAAAATTTTGATCCTACTTTTTAGGAATGCAAGTGATTATATTCTCAGATCACGCAACATTGAAGTATTTGCTAAAAAAGAAAGAGGCAAAACCAAGATTAATGAGATGGATACTCCTTCTGTAAGAGTTTGACATCGAAATAAGAGACAAAAAGGAAATGAAAAAATTGATGGAAGATCACCTTAACCGGTTGCCATTGAGTGGGGAACCTTCCCCGTTAATGACAAGTTCCCAGACGAACATTTATTCTTGGTTTAATAAACAGTACCCTGGTATGCGAACATCATTGACTACTTGGTCACTAATGTACTGCTAGTTGAGTTGCCCAGAGCAAAAAATGAAAGAATCAAGAGAGAAGTAGCATAGTACATATGAGATGACCAAAAATTGTGGAAATATTATGCAGACCAAATAATTTCGTGATGTATCTCCAAAATTGAAGTATCTTAGTCCTCAATTTCTGCCACTCACATGTTTGTGGACATTTCGAAATTAAGCAGACAACTCAGAAGGTGCTAGAGTGCGACTTGTTCTAGCCCTTCTTTATTCCACGATGCATACACTTACTGTAAAACATACGAGAGCTATCAACGCACTGGGAACATAGGCCGTCAGGATTAGATACCACTAACACTTATCCTACTATGTTAAATCTTTAACGTGTGGAGCATTGACTTTATGTGGCCATTCCCATATTCTTTTAGGAATTCTTACATCCTGCTAGCAGTTGATTATGTCTCCAAATGGTTTGAACAAAGGCTACAAGGGCTGATGATGCCAAAATTGTCATAAAGTTCCTTAAATCACGAATCTTCATGAGGGTTGGAGTCCCTCGAACTGTGATCAGTAACCAGGGAACCCATTTCCATAATCGTATGGTGGAAGCTCTTTTTAAAAAATATCATGTCACCCACTACACATCCATCTCATCCGCAAACAAACGGACAAGATGAAGTCTCTAATCAAAAAATCAAATCCATACTTGAGAAATCGGTTAACGCAAATGGGAAAGATTGAAGCATGAGGTTGGATGACGTTCTCTGGGCCCATCGAACAACCTTTAAGACACCTATCGGTATGTCCCCTTACTGACTGGCTTTTGTCAAAGCCTGTCATCTACTTGTTAAACTGGAACATAGAGCTTATTGGGCCATCAAAAGCTGCAACATGAAGTTGGAAGAAGCCGGTGAACACAAGAAATTACAGTTACAAGAAGTAGAAGAGACATAAAACGAAGCCTATAAAAATTTCAAGATCTACAAGAAGAAGACAGAAGCATTCTATGACCAAATGTTTTTTAGTAAAAAATTCCAAATTGGTTAAAAAGTCATTATTTATGACTCTCACTTTAAACTATTCCCTGGAAAGCTACGATCAAGATGGTTAGGCCCCGTTCGTCGTCACCAACATATTCCCTCACGGTGCCATCAAAATTGAGAGTCTTGACATGCACAAAATCTTCAAAGTTAATGGACACCAACTCAAACCCTTATATGAAGGTTTTTCACATAGCAAGTTGAAGAAATCACCTTAGATACACTCGAAGAAAACACCTGACAGCAAGCAAAGAAAGTCTGACCTTGGATAGTAAATGAGGGCACTCGATGGGAGGCAACCCATCTGTTTTTCTTTCTTCAACTTTGATTCTCAACATTCATCATTTCAATTAATTTACAACATTTTTTTTTTATTTAACCAAATTTTCTTTGAGAATTATAGAACAGGAACAGAGAATTCAGATAGTGGAGTTGTGAAAGTTGTAAACTAGAGCAGCAAAGTAAGACTTGCCAAAGCCTTATGTTAAATAGCTCAATCTTGCTCAAAGCCACGCCACTTTGCCAAGCACTCTAACACAACCCTTACTCAAAGGTTGTAAGGACACTGAAGTCGGGACAATCACTTTGTGTAAGCCTTGACTGAGGCTTACACCTCATTCACGCATAAGCCTTGCCCTAGGCTAGTTCGTATTAGCTTCCCAATCAACACCCTTTCACAAGCCTTGCCTAAAGTTAAAATGCGAAGATAGTAGGGGATCATTTCTATTCGAACATGTAAGCCTTGCTCAAGGTTTATGATCTACACCCTATAAAATGATCTTGTCCTCTCACATCCAAGACTTGCCCAAAGCGTATGAGTTTCAGACTTTCAAAAAAAAAATTATGACAAACCCAACCATTGCCCTAGGCTGCCGACACTTAGCACCCATTTTAAAATTTAAACAGCAATAATGAAAAACAAGAAACCTAACTCTCACTTCCCACCTTCACTGCCAACCTCTCCTCTCCACTTTCTAACTTCCCTTTTTCTCCTCCCTTGAACCAAATGTAACTGCCCCAATCCCTAACCCCTCAACCACCCACAAAATGAGGCACAAGAGATCTGCACAAAAAAATCTGCTGCCCCTCGTGCGTCAGCAGACCACCGAGGCGACGACACAAGCAGCACCGATGGCGTTCGCACCACAAGCCCTTGATAGAGAGCAACCTTTACCAACTGGAGCGAGTAGCTCCACAACGGCCTCCCCAATACCTCGCAGCCTTGTCATTAACATCTCTGACTCTCCTTCCCAGAGGACCACCACTCACGAAGCTAGAACAAGTCAGACAACCAGGCGTGCAAATCAACCACCACCCACTGCCAGCGAAGCTGCTAAAGAAGATGAAGCATCCCAAAGGTCAAAGAAGCGGGCCTGAGTCTAGAAAGGGCAACCCATTCATCAACCCATCAAATCCGACTCCAGGGGCATCTCGTCTTTGAGGACGACCTGGAAAAAGAGAGATATAAGGAAATTCACTAGTTTTTTGTGTCTTAAGACTAATATATACCATCGGATGGGAAAAATTTTTCACCGTCGACGTGCCAGCCTACATGGAACTGGTTAAGGTGTTCTGCACAACCTTCCAATTTCACAAACCCACTCATTTGAACCTCCACAACCCAAATCTCATTTCCTATCATCTGAGGGGTAGACATTTCAATTTCTCCATTGCTTAGTTCAATGACGCGTTGGAATTTTCTAAGCGGGAGACGGAACACGTATATTGCAATTTTTGTGATGATTTGGGCCTGTCACCGTCTACGACGAACTCTGTGACAACCCTCCAACTGCATATGACCCCAGTAAGTCCAAAGACCTCTACCTGCGTGACCCGTGCATAAAGTACATTCATTGATTCCTAGCCTATTCCTTTTTGGGTTGCAGGGATACACCAAACATTGTATCCAAAATCGATCTATACTTCATATGGTGCATGATGCAGCGAGACTGAGTGAACTTGGAATACTAGTTTGCCTCGCAGTTTGCCAACATCCTTTCATTCCAGCTGTTAATCTTGGGCTCGATTGTCACTATAATTGCTATTTTCACCACCCGCTTTGACATAGATGAAATAAACTTGCACCTTCCATGCCCACAAGAACTTTAGATCTTCGATCCTTGGACGACACGGGCCTCTTGGAAGTCAAGAATTGCATCACCTACTTTGCACCCCTAGGTCATTCGTGCCCCGAGTTAAAAGAGTATACAGTAAATAGAGAGAGCGTTAAGCACAAGCAACCCCAAGAACCCCGCCACCCAATTTCCAAGAATTCATGGACCACATCTTGAGGCACATACGAATGATCTATGGCAACCTGCACTCTATCGAACAATCCTTGTGCGAATTGAGCGAGAAAGCTGATGCCCTGACACAGTTGATAACCCAATCCGAGCGCCCATCAACATGCCCCCGTACCAGATAAACCCCAAAGGAGTCTTCTATCATATTTTTCTCTTTTTACTTTTCATTTTAATTTACTTCTTATTACTATTTCGATTATATTATATATTCTTTTTTTCTCTTTTCTTCCTTGTATCTCACCTGGCTTGCATCATATTGGGGATAAAGTGTAGATTAAGTATGGAGGAGTCTAGGAATTGTAAGCATATACCTATGACTATAAGCAACCACACATCCTTAACCTAGTCAACATCACACACACCTTTGACAATTCTAGCTCCAACTTTTTTACACTACCCTGATTATTCTACAAACAACCCAAATGTGATACTTTGGAAATCAAATTGCAAATTCAGCCATCCTTTAGGAACTGTGGTTTTGTTTCATCTTTTGCATAATGAATGGTCACTTTTAAGAGTCTTAAACATGATTTGTGCGAAAATTACCGAATGAAAACAAACTCTTTTTAACAGTAATTATGTGCCAACACTTAGAAGAACTCTACTACAACTTGCCTTACATTGTGATTCTGTAGTATGCAGTTCAAAGTTAAAAAAGAAGAGTACTAATCATAAACTACTCATCTAGTCAAATGAAATAAATATTGATTAAATAATTGGGTGCATTCATCATAAATGTTTGTCATTGCATCACAAGGCTAATAAATAATTCATCAACCACGAGTAGAGCTAATAATAACTTGAGTTTGTGACCAGCTGAGTAATCAGGTGCATTCATCACAAATGTTTGCCCTCGTGTCAAAAGGTTGGTGACAACTTAAGTAAGAAATAAAAGTGCTCCAAACCAATTACAACTAAAATTTATGCTTAGAACTTGATTGCATGAATCACTTACATCTGAACAGTTTCAATAGCGTTCTGCTATGCATTGGCTGCTTTCAAAAATTTTGTGTACTAAAATATGCATAACTCATCCATGACATGTTTGGGTAACGATTGAATTAACTATTTATTAGTGTGAATGTTTGAAACTCTAAGTTACAGATCACTAGTTAATGGTTGTCGTTTCAATTAGAAATTTAAAGTGTAACAGGTTGGGTTCCACTTGAACAATTGAGGATAGTAAAGCTGTAAGGTTAGCAATTGCTAGTTTGTGTAGTGAATTGCTCGAGGGCAAGCATAAAATAAGTATGAGAGAGTTTGATAGTACATAAAAATGACATCTTCATTGTCTGTTTTTGATATATTAATTGGACCACTTGTCACTTAGTTTAAGTTATTTTCCTACATTTTATTGTAGGACAGAAGGTAAAGACGGGATAAGGAAAACATCATGAAAAAAGGCAGCATTCGTGGATGACTTGTTAGACCAAAGATAAACCTTGGGTAAGGCTTGGGGCCAGTAGATAACAGCAGATCCTATTCCTTGACATTCAAGCCTTGGGCAAGGCTAAGATAGGTAGATAAACTCATAAGACCCAACGCACGATCAAGTAAGCCTCGGCCAAAGCTTATATCCCAATGATAACTAAAGAGTGTAATAAATCCTTGGGCACAACTATCACCCAGATAGAAAGAAGGAAGCCAAAACAACATCTAACCAAGCCTTGGCAAAGGCTTGCATTGTGTATTGCAGCTAACTAAAAAAAAACGCACTTTTTAAATTTTAAAGGACATATTGTTCTAACCAAGATTGATAGTCAAAAATCAAGGAGAAAATTATTTTGGAAAGCAAAAAGAATGTCAAAATTATTGGAAAAGATTGCAATCAGAGAAAAGAGACAACTCTAACTCGCTTTAGGTTATAAAAGGTAGACTGAAAATGCAGAGGGGGCATCTCTCTCTTTTTTGATGCTGCAGGCTGTAGCTCTAGTAGTTTTTGCATTTTTCTCCTTCTCCTTGCTCTCTTCTATATTTAAGAAACTTATTTTTGTATTAAGTCCACTATGAATGACTGATTTATTTATTTATTTTCAAATTAACAGATTTAGTAAACTATAGTATTATGTTGTGAGATCGAATTGATTTTAATTTAAGTTTTATTTGAATGTAAGTATTTATTTACTTTCTATATATATTATTTCTGTCTTTGGAATAGTTTGGACAGGATCCATCAAACGTGTGGCGAAGCAGCATACAACCAGCCGACATGCTCAAATCTACAATTGTTTAAGTGGTTCTAATAATAAGTGGTAATCAATGCTGCACTGTGAAGGTAAATAACTAGGTTGCCCGATTCATGTGTATGAATTATTGTAAACGTCACATACTCGCTGAAGGGTTTCAATTCCCTACTCGACTTGTCCAACAACTTCATTTTATTTATTAGTTAATAATTCCCCCAAAATGTACCATACCTTTTCTTAAAACTTTTTTATGCACAAACACACACACACACATATATATCTAATTAATAATTAAATGATTTATGATATGAAATAATTGTAATGTACTTTATAAATATAATTAAGCCATTTTAAATTTTATTTTTATAATTTTAGTACATTTAAATTAATCAAATAATTGTATTTATGATGTTATGCAATTAATCTATAAGGCCTAAATATATAATTTCACCTTCAACTTCTGAAAAAAATTCAAAATGCATTTTGATTTTTTTTTTTTTGCACATTTAAATCAACCTTCAGCTTTTAAAAATGTACACTCATCCTCTTATCATTAGAAAAATATTAACATTATTAAATATCAGAAATACGTAAACAATGATATAGTTTGTTTTAATTCATAAAGGACATGTGACATCCACATAGAACTATACAAAAAGGGATACAGATGTGCCGTAGAAATCAATTTTTTTTCCATTTTAATCTCAAAACCATTATTCCCAATGCAAATAAACAAGTTGATGCAATAGTGGAAAACAATGGTCAACGGTGGGAGGAGGTAGATACCTATGGACTAGTGAATGATGGATGATGGTTCAACGAAGAAGATATGAGCAAAACTGTAATTCCAAAGCCTATAGTGTTGATATTGTAAAAAATGACAAATTCAAAAATAACCAAAATAAAATCAAGTAAACACATGAAAGAAGATGAATACAGGAGGAGAATGGTCTTCCAAAAGTTTAGGAAAGATGGATCTATAAAACATCGCCTCCAAGATGCCAAAAAGGAAATCTAGAGAATATGAAAGCTTGGGTCCTCATACCACAATTTACTATAAATATGGAGGAAGAGACTATAAAAGGAAACGTCAGGAATGACAAATATGAATATACTAAAAGAGAACAAAAATGACATAAAGAAGGATGCATTAAATCTTTTCAAAACCAAAATCTGTAGAGAACTTGCAATCAAATGGGAAATTGGTTTCTAAGGTACAAATGCAAATCCTTTTTATATTGGATCAACACCGGATGTCACGTCTCATCTACACGACATCTATGTGGATTAAAATAAATTATGTTATCATCCATTTTCCAAACAACAAAGAGGTGATCTACACAGTTTTAAAAGTTGAAGATTAACGTAAGCTCAAAAAATTTCAGGGTGCAGTTTTAACATTTTTCAGAAATACAAGGGTATCAGGCAGTTGTTTCAATATGTAGGGAACCGCGCAGGAATTAGGGTATCACAATCGTAACTATATGTAATTTCTTTATGTAATTGATATATTATATATATATATATTAGATATATTTGTTGATGTATATTATATGCAACGCAGTGCAGTTTTCTTGATATTGGTAATTCTTTTAATACATAATTATATATATATATATATATATTCAGATTACAGATAATAAATTAGAAGGTAGAAGTTAGAATTTGTAATCCATAAGGAAGATCCCCATTAGAGGAGTAAAAAACCATAACACAAGTCGTCAGTCTTTAGCCATCAATGTTGCATGTGCATGATGTGACAACTTTTTACTTTTTCCATTCTTCCTTCTGGTTTACTTTAAGACACAGAAATGGACAATGCTACCGGCACCTTTCGCTACCTACTTGGCTCCTCCATCATATTCATAGATATATACACACACACACACACATTATAATATAGATACATATATATATCATCCCTCTGTGATAGTTGGTTGTATTCACCTATTTTTGCAGTAAAAGTTTGTTCCACGGCCGGATTAACCCACCTTTTATATGTTTCGGATCTATTTACTTACTTTTGATGGGCATTTAAACATTCATTTTCAAAATTAGAATGGCAAAAAAAAGTAGCTCTTTCTATGCAATATCTATCTATATGGGGTAAAGAAGAAGCAAAACCAATTAACAGAAATTTTTGTTTAGTACATATATATATATATATTATATATATATATATATCATCCCTCTGTGGTGGATGATATTATCTCAATCCAATCCTTTCTCTTTAAGAAAAAAATTGTTCGTCAACTATAATAATGGATACAAAAATACAATAATAAAAACTTCTTTATTATTCAGTTTTATAATACAGTAGATAGCCTTTTGCGGATTTTTCTTTTTTTTTAATTTTAAAAGTATAAGATAATCAGGTTTATTAATATTCAAAATAATTGTACAAGCATCATCAAAGAGTGGAGATAGTTACTTACTACACACTTCCCATAGAATTTGTTTCAACATCAATCATGGAGTTGGAATATATACATATATATATATATTATTTCTCTTCTATTCCATTTTTTTTATTTTTCTAGTTTCTACAATAATGAAATATATATATATATATATATAAGAATATATTCAGCAAATTTTAAGATTAAAAAAAAATATAAAAATCTCTCAATTTCACGAGGAAAACTCTAGAATAAAAATATCTTGATCATGAATTCACTGTACTTAGCATACAAAAAATCAATTATCTAAATTAAACTCTTCCTACTTGAATCACATCCAATAAAATGAATGTTATTAAGGTAACTGAGAAATAAAAAAGAATTGAAAATATGTCACAACTTACCTGATAAGTCGATTCAAAATTTCTCAACTCAACAAGATGGTTGAAACAACCTCCTTTTGAAGAACACTCAAAAATTAAGAAAGCTAATTTTACAACAAAAACTGATTTTTTTTTTCACCATATGTGAATTACAACCTAAGGTGAGACCTTTATATATATTTTCATTGGGATAATTCTACTTAAATACAAATAATAGAATTTAATTAAAATTCTATTCAAAATCTAAACTTATCTAAATCCCAAACCTAAATTAATAATAAAATAATCACAAAGATAAAAATTAACATTAAAATATTAATTAAAAATTAATATAATATTAACTAGATAAATCTCCTCATTTTTACCATATTTCCTATGTGCCTTTAACCTATCTTCGGACCTCATGTTGGTGTAGGCTTCTTCTTGGAATTTTAATCACATGGAAAATAAGGAGAAAAGTTTTGCTTCCTTGTCTAGACCTCTACCCGCACGAGTGGGAGTGTCACCAGTGCAGGCTGCCTCTTCATACATGTCGAAAGGCGCGGGTGCGAGCTCTCTTTCCTGCACATATGGCTATTCGTGCATGTGAGCAAGACAACCCAATGGCTCGACCTTTTGCCACAGACCCTGTTTGGCATATAGCCCTTGATCTCTCTTCGAGTTGGGCCAAAAGTTGTCCTTCCATTTCACTTTGTGATTCTTCAAGCTCGTACATGTGAGCTAAGAGCCTCACATGCACAATACAGCCTTATTGCGGGCCTTCATGGCCAAATGGATTCGGGTATCCTCTTTTTGGCCAATCCTGACCTTACTCCTTGCCTTGTGATTCCTTAAGCCTATGAAGTGCCACTTGGGTCTCAAGCTTTCTTTGAACAAACTTAATCCATTCTTTAGCATAATTTTGGTTAGGAAAGTGGTTAGAAATATAAATATTTTTGTTTTTAAGACGATCCAATTTAGAAAATAAAAAGAATATGGAACTACTTACCTGTTTCAGATGGAACCCACGGGAATCCTCCTTGATGCAAGATTGCATCATTGGAACTAAATTTGGGACATCTGGGATCACATCATCTCCCCTCTTTTTTAAAAAAAATCATTTTCGAATCTTGGTATTCATAAAAAAGAAAAGGATTAGTAATAACAGTAAAAAGCACACCATACTTTTCTGGCTCATTGACTTCATCATTGATGTGGTTCATGACTGGAATCACACTTTTTCCAAGTTCTAGATTAGGCTTTAGTGACCCATCCACAATATTAATTACCTGTAAGAGAGACAACAAAACTAAACAAATAGGGGTCAAGGTTAAAATAGGTCTCCTTGTACTTAAGTATAATTAGACTTCTTTCATTATAAAGAACAATCCTCAACTCTCTTTTTTTCTCATTAAAACACTATGTTCTTTTCTCTCTCCAATCTCTCTCATTGGGCCTTCTTTATTATTTTTTTTGGACCTCTCTTCTTTCTTTTTCTTTCTCTCTCTTTTTTCTGAATATATCAAAAGTTCTTTTTACTTTGATTTGATCCTCATGTATATCTAATGGTGATAGAGACGTAAAAAAAATGAGTCAGACCATCCTTTCATACTGAATAACGGTTAATACTGTCATTATGTTATAATTTCTTATCAAACTGCTAAGGTATACCAACTATTAAATGGCTAGCATGTGTAGGTACAACAACCCAACATACCTTGTTCTTGTACTTGCCGATGGAGAATGATAGCATGACTTACTTTGTAACTTTGACTTTGCCACATTCATGCAATCATTGTAATTGTTAAAGGTTAGGGTGCTTGGTGAATATTAACCTTGATCTCTCCACGAGTAAAGGGCTGACCACATTGGCATAACTTCCCCATCGATTGTCATACTACATATTTTATCATTAACTAGACAATGGGTATGGAATATGTTCTCTCGTTGTTCATTGTCCTCACTCTTGATTTATAAATCTAGAGCTCTTCGGACTATAAGGACATGACTCTGATTTGGAGTTGCTTTAATTGTTTGAGACATAATGAAGTACCTGCAAGAAAAGGTTAATGGAAAAAAAATTTCTCTACCTTACCTTCACTCATGTTTACCTCACAATCTCTCACACTCAGCTTCTTCTACCATGTTGAATGTTCAGAATCAAATCCTCTTAATTAGGATTTGCACGTTAGTCTTTAAGACGCAATAAGAAATCTTAATGGGATCTCGTTTTTAGAAGCTCAGAAGTAAGCACATAGAAGAATGAATTATGGTGATTTTATTAATTAAATGCTAAGAACTAGAGATAAATAACTACTTAGATGCATCTTGGAACAAAAATATAATTGAAGGATAAAAACATAGAGCACAAGAAAAAAATTTTTTGGATTAAAAGTGTAAGGGATCTGATCAATCCCGATGGATATAACCGAAATGTTATTCCTAGTTATTCTACCCTAATAACGACTACACTCTACGAATAATTAAGTTTTTTTTTATGTCAAAGTATATACAGACTCAATGTTGCAGTGCTTTTAAAATTGAAATATGTACCAATGGTTTTCACGCACCTTTAGAGGTTGTTAATCTTCCTTGTTCGTGCAATACAAAAATAAAGATTTTCATGCACACTTGGTAGGTGAGATAATCTTCTTTTAAAAATTCAAAGGTTTTCATCACACTAGTAGGCGGTTAATCTTCCTTTGTTTATAATACAAGAGAATGCTTTCCTGATTGCCCTATGATAGACAATCAGTTTTCTTTGATTTTCTCTTTTTTTCAACTAATTTGACACACGAACTACCACTTAAAGGAACAAATTGGATAGGATCAAGTAGGATGCAAAACAATATATTAGAAATAATGTATTTTAATTACTAATTTTGCAATAACAATATGCAAAACAATTGAAGATAGTAGGCTCAACTAATTGCATAAGCTCTTATACCAAATGATGCGGGGAGCTTGAGGATAAAAAATACCTTGATCATGAGCCCATTATACTTAGCATGCAGAATGTCAACTACCTAAACTAAACCCACCCTATTTGATCCACACCCAATAAAGTGAATGGTATCAAGGTAACTTAAAAAATAAAAAGGAATTGAAAAGATGCAACAAGTTACCTAATAAGTCGGTTCAAGATTCTCTGACTCAACAAGATAGTTGAAGCAACCTTCCCGTAAAAAAACACTCAAAAATTAGCAAAGCTAATTTTACAGAAAAAATTAAAAATTTATTTACCACTTTGAATTGATTGTGAACTAACCTAAGGTGAGACCTTTATATAGACTTTCACTAGGATAATTCTACTTAAATACAAATACTAGAATTTAATTAAAATTTAATACTAGAATTTAATTAAAATTTTATCCCAAATCTAGACTTATCTATATCCCAAACACAAATTAACAATAAAATAATGATAAAGATAAAAATAAAAATAAAAATATTAATTAAAAATTACTTATCTATATCCCAAACACAAATTAACAATAAAATAATGATAAAGATAAAAATAAAAATAAAAATATTAATTAAAAATTAATATAATTTTAACTAAATGTATCTCCTCATTTTTACCATATTTCTCATGTGCCTTTAATCTCCCTTTGAATTTCAAGTTAGTGTAAACTTCTTCTTGGAATTTTAATCACATGAAAAATCAAGAGAAATAGTTTCTTTCCTCGGCTAGATTTCTACCCGCATGAGGGGGAGTGTTACCGATGTGGGTTGCCCCTTCACGCGTGTGGGAAGGCACGAGTCTTAGTTCTCCTTCCCACACATGCGGCTGTTCGTGCATACTGGCAAGGCAGCTCAATGGCTCGGCTTTTGTGGCTGTAGACCCCCTTTGGCCTATAGGCCTTGATCTCTCTTCGGGTTGGGGCAAAAGTTGTCCTTCCACTTCACTTTGTGATTGTTCAAGCCCCCATATTTGAGCTAAGAGCCTCACATGCGCGACATACCCTTGTCGTGGGCCTTCATGGCCGAAAAGATTTAGGTCTCCTTTTTGGGCTAAGGCCCAACATCTCTCCTTGTTTTATGATTCCTTAAGCCCATGAAGTACCACTTAGGTCTCAAGCTTTCCTTGGCCCATTCTTTAGCATAATCCTAATTAGGAAAGTGGTTAGGGATATAAATACTTTCTTTTTTGAGATGATCTAATTTAGGAAACAAAAATAATATAGAATTACTTATTTATTTTGGATTGAATCCACAGGAATCCTGTTTGATATGAGATTGCATCGTTGGAACTAAATTTGGTCTATATGGGATTACGTGACAATTACTATCACAATGGGTTTTACAAAACAATAAAGGCAAATAATTAAAGGAAAAAACTGGTCTTAAATTTTCAAACGACTCACAGTCACAATAACCATGATCCAAGAATGAGATGTAGTACTTATAGCCCTGAGGTGGGCTGGGTAGCCTTGCCGATGTACTGATTTTGGCTCAACGGAGATGACTCTACCTATGACCACCCAAGGAATGCTTTTATTGGAGGCCTCATTTGTGATGACAATAGTAATTGGATCTTGGGTTTCATGTATCACATTTGACATTGTACTAGCTTGAGGTTGAGAGAATGAGTGTGCTCAAAGGTCTTAAATTAGTGTGGAGGAAGGGGATTAGGAGATTGATCCTCAAAGTGGGTTTCTTCTTCCTTGTTAATAGCTTGCTAAGGCCTTATAGACCTGACATGCCTACCACACATATGGACTTTCAGATCCAGGATCTTCTTCTAGGAGATTAGAAGGTCTAGATATCATCCCATGTCTTTCATGAAGTTAATATCTGTGCATATAATCATGTCCTTAAGGCTCTTTATTAATTCATTTATCCTAGTTGTTGTGACAAGACATCAGTAAACTCGTATAGGATATAATGCTACTTTTTTCTTCATAAACCTAAAAACAAAGAAAGAAAGAAATTGTCTTGTAATATATATATATATATTGTTGTATAAAACTCTTGGCTAAAACATTTGGTTTTTCCAATTAACACTTAGTTAAATGCATCTAAGACAATAGAATTAGTAGTCGTCCTTACAAACAAAACTAATATTTATGAGGCACTAATCAAGACAAAACCATAATAAAATAACTATGTAGTGAAAATAAAAAGGCTATGTAATATAAAATTAAACTATTCTATTTAATTCACTAGTAAGAATACATAGTTTATTTTATTTTATTTTTGACTAAAGGATTCAGTACATATAGTAGTAATAATCCCAAAAAAATTATGAAGCAAAAATCAAGAAATGATACATGCAAACAAAATTTTCTACCTTTTATATATATTGATAAGCTAATACTAATTAATGATGGGAGATTAAATCTATCTTTTTAAGTGTGAAAATCTTATAATAAAATGTTATCTTATGTAAATTATATATTAATTATCTAACACCCAGGCTCAGAGACAGAACCCAACCCATCTACTTTAAAACGACGTGTTTTTTAAGCTGGGCATCAGAAGCAAAAAAGGACCAAAACCACGTCGTTTTGGGAAATTCTAAAATGAATTCATTTCGATGAATGACAAAAAAAGAAAGAAAGAACCAGAGGCACGCACGCCTCTGAAAGAAGGAGAAGAGCCAACATAGGAACAACCAAGGGGAAGAAGAATCGCGGGATTCTACCCACTTCTGCCTACAAAAGCAGAGAGAGAGAGAGAGAGAGAGAGAGAGCAGTAAAATGAGATGAGAGAGAGTGAGAAAGAGACAGAGAGAGAAAGAGAGAATGAGAAGAAGAAAAAGAAGAAAAAAGGAAAGAACGCGCGACGGAGGAAGAAGGCTGGTGTAATACCTAATTGGTGCCCAGCTGGTACAAAAGAAAAGAAAAAAAAAAAAATATATATATATATACAACTAATTATAAATAAAAAAAAAAAAAGAGAGAAGAACCCAACACTCTAAGAGCAGAAAAAGAAAACATGTGGAATATATATATACATGTATATATATATAATTAAATAAAGAAAGAAAAAAAAAATAAAAAAAGAACCCAGAGGTACACTCTGGGAGCAGAAGAAAGAAACATGTGACTATAATATATATATATATGTATACATATATGTAACTAAATAACATAACAAAAAAGAAAAAAAAAAGAAGAAAGTGAAGAGAGAGCAAGGAAAGAGAGACGCGACTATGAGAGGAGATAGAGGGTCGAGTGATATCGACGACCGAGAGAGATGGGTCGCGTGGTGTTGTGCGATGTTGCGAGCGAAGGAGAAAGAAAGAGGAGAGTAATTGTTGTTGTTTAGAGAGATAAAAAGAGAAAAGAGAGGGAAGAGACACGATTGGGAAGAAAAAGGAAGAAGAAAAAGAAGAAAGGAGAAGAAGAAGAAGAAGAAGAAGAAGAAAAAGAAGAAGAAAAAGGGGAAGAAGAAAGAGAAGGGAGCACGGCGGACCGAACCGAGGGGCTCCGTGCATGTCGGACTTACCAGAGAAGAAGTTCATGGGCGTGGTGGAGGAAGTATTTGCGTGTAGCCAGAGAGGAAGCGTGCAATGGCCATGGTTCATGGCAGAGAAAAGAGAAAGCAGTCGGGGGGAAGAAAAAAGAGAAAAGAAAAGAAGAAAAAAAAAGAAAGAAAAAATATAAAGAAAAGAAAAGAAAAAAAGAAAGAAAAAAAAGAAAGAAAAGAAAAAAAAAAAAGAGAAAAGAAAAGAAAGAAAATAAAAGGGAAGAAAAAAGGAAGTAGGACGACCATATATGTTGTTGGTATGGTATACGTAGTGACTCGCATTGATCCTAACATCGACGTGTAGTATTTTTAGTGATACGCATGTGGTAACGTATGGTGACACTAGCGACCAGGACTGCGTGTCCCAAGGTAAAATTCGTTCATCATTTTGCGTTATATAGTTTCTAAAATTAATCGTAATTTAATGTATATTTTTTCGTTGTAAATAAGAAAAATTATCTAAATGATAATAAAATTTCTGAGAGAATTATAGACCGAGTCAGGAAGGATTCCAAAATCTTTTCCAGTTACATCGTAGGAAAGAATTATGTGTATTCCGTACATAGACATAAATTATATATTTATGTAAATGTGTATATATAGTGCAATATGTGTGAATGTTTAAAGATATGTGTAGTGTAATATAAATATAATTAGTATGTCTAATTTGTATTTGTGTGTATTTATTATATATATATGTTGTTACGCATATGTATATGTATATATAAAAATATACGATGAATGAGATATAAATTGATAAGAACAGAACTGATAAGGACAAATATATGAATAATTATGTATATGGTATGTCGTGTGTGATTGTGTATACGTGTTTAAGTATGAATGTATGTGTATGTATCGGTAGAGATTGTATATGTGTGAATATAAATATATATTCTGTGTGAGAAATGTAGTGAGGGTACATGTTTGTATTGTAATATTTGTGTATGTATTAATGTGTGTACATAAGTTATGCATGTGAAATGTATAACCAAAGTGTGTACGTGTGGAATTTGGGTACACTGTACTTATTATGTGATCTGGTGCAGATATACGATGTACTATACTTGCTGTGTGATCTGGTGCAGTTGCGTGAGGAATCTGAACATCTTGTGCTTGTTGTGTGATCTGGTACAAGATGGTTCAAAAAGTGGTCTGAAATTTATGGCTCTGATGTGTGTGATGATATAGTATATTGTGTGTGTTTGTATTTAATTATGTGTTGAAGTTAGAACCTTAAATTAATATAGATTTTAGCTTTTTAAATAAAAAACTAAATAAGTTGAATAGATCTCGAAAACAAACATCTAAGAAATTGAAAAGTATAAGTTAGTTAGAGAAATAGATTAAATAAGTCATTAGGAAGGCAATCATGCGAAACAATTCTAAAAATATAGGATTTAGGTAAATTTAGAAATAAATTGTGTAGTAAATAGATAGAAGAACAAGAAATTTTTTTTATAATGAAATACAAAAAGTGTGAAGAATAAATGAGAAACTTAATTCATTAGCCGTAAATCGAGGAGGGGAGGGTGCGTGTGTAGCTGAAATTCAGTGGGTATGATTAACCTGCACATGGATAGTTATTTGAAACCTAGTCCAGACGTAGATATGTATTTATGAGTGCGTGGGTCATCTAGCCAACATAACTGCTATGGGCAATATGAGATTGTGTGTCCTATCCATGCGATAGAAGAATCGTTTTCACCTTTCCTCGTTAGCGATATAATAGGCATTGCGCGGTGGTAACCTAAATAAGCTTTAAAAGATTAAATAATATGAAGTTGTAGATCCAAGTGGAGTGATATGTGTGTGTGAGTGAATCTATTTTGGTTTGAGGAATCTGTGAATCCATAAGTGTGATTTGAAATGAGAATAAGAATTAGATTAGAAGAGTGAGGATTAGAAGATGAATCGTATAATGATTTGTTTAGTTGTGTATTTTAATTATGATATTTTGTTTGATATTTTCTTGATTATAAACATTATTATATTTTGTATATTGCGTGAATTGATGTACATAAGTCTCTATTATAGAATTATTTTTCTTATTGAGCTCGTGAAGCTCACCCCAATTCATCTCCCACCTATGTCAGTAGAGATGAAAAAAAGTTCAAGATCAATAGAAGATGGTGAAGAGAAATTTATTAGTTTTTATTTTAAAATTATAAATTAATTTAGATGCATCAATTATTTATAAATGAATAATTATCCTGTCATAAGAGATGTGTATTAAAATGTAGTTACATTGCATATTTAATATTTATCTGTTCTACTAATTGAAAATATTGTGCAAACGTTTGTACTCATTGACATTGGGGTTTGGGCTGTTACAACTGGTGCGTGGTGTGTAGTGCTAGTTTAGATCTGGGTTGGCACTGCGGCTGGGACAGAGATGCCAGATCTGTAAAGATGATATTTGTGCACTAAAAACTAGACGACCAGAGAAAACGGACGAACAAGGCGGCAAACAGTCAGACGATTTCATGATCGGCAATGTTTTTGGTGCTTTCTAGCATATTTCACCATATATGTGCCGAATATGAGCGTGCAAACGATTCTGTGACAAATCTCAATCAAAATCCCGGCAGTACATGTCTAGGCTTGGGGTGGCGCATGTGATTCCGACAACATGTGTATAGTGGTGTCTATGGTGGTGCGTGGTGACCACGATGACCAAAATAGCGTGTCTAAGGTAAAAATTAGTTCTCTTTCCATGTTATGTTTATTTTCGAAATTTCCTATCATTTAATATGCGACTATCTATTTTAAATAAGAAAACTATTGGAACGATTATTGGAATCTTGGAAAAACCGTAGACTAAACCTAGTAAGGACCCTAACACTTTTCTCATCAAAATTTAGGTAAGAGATTGAGCTAGTCTCATTCAAAGATCCTCATGTTTTTATAAAATTTTGTTTTCTTTTAAAATAAATTATTTACAAACTTTACAAATTATTTAATTCTTCTAATATGTTTTTCGTAAACTCCTTATGTGTTTGTATATTATCGTGTGTGAGTGCTTCATGAATGCATGAATGTGTAAAAGAGAGTTTGTGTGCTATGATATGATGTGTGTAAACCTATATGAACACGATTTTTGTGAATGCGTAAATGAGTGTGAGCATTAGCGTATTTGTAAATGAAGGATTCGTGAATTGGTATAGATGTATGAGTTTGTGTATGGATGTAGTGTATTTAGGTAAAAATGTATATGTATCGTGGTTGTACAAATTATCCTCTAATTTTTAATAAAGTAGTAAGGCTATATATGTATATAGGTAAAGTTATATATGTATTGGATTGTGTGTGTTGCTGTATGTCTATGTATAAAACTATCTATATAAATAATGTGCATGTATATATGTGTATTGGATGATTGTTGAATAGTTATGAAGGTTAAACCATGCATTAGATTATGTGTAAATTGTGTATACTTGTTATGAGTGGAAAAGGTAAGCCCCTAAATTATGTAAGCAGGTGTGTTAGAGTGATGAAATCAGTTGGTAAAATAATAATATAAGAACATTTAAAAGATATAAAAATCCATTTAATCGGTATTAAAGAGGGGAGTGTGTGTGTGTCGCCGTTTTGGCAAGTGAAGTGTGGTGAACCTTATTCGTGGATATAGTCTCAACCAGATATGACTGGAAAGTCCCATAATGTAACACTCCGCTCACCTTCGCACTAAATTGTATATAAAAATCCCTATTTATTCGGGTCCTAAGCCCACTTAAACTTATTTAAATTTTATATCGTGATTTTATATCGTATTTCGTAATTTAATTCGTGATTTTAATTTTATTCTGATTTTGTTATTTTTACTTTATTTTATTTTATTAGTTATTATTTTTATTAAAATAATTTTTCAAGAGAAAAGATAGAAAAAGGGGCGGAATCTCGCGGGAAAACGCTCGCGGAAAAGACCTGCCCGCACGGGCATCGCACATCGTGTGCGCGTGTGTGTGCGCTCGGCCAGCACTGGACATGCGCAGTGTGTGCACGTCCTGTCTGTGTTGGGTGCAAGGCCAGTCTGCGCACGTGTCCATTTGTGTGCAGACAGGCCAGTCCACGCTCGTCACATCCCGCGCAGACAGGGCCAGGTGTCGTGCGCCCAGTGCAGAGGCCGTCCGCACAATAGGCCTGCACACAACGCACTGCGTACTTAGGCTAGGCTGATGCAATTGGAGGCTAGGTTTGCAGCATGCGACTGATTTGGGGAGGCGTGCTGTTGCCTCGGGTAGTGCGCCACTGCCCCTTGGGTGTCGTGCGCTGCCTTGGGTGGTGTGCTGCTGCCCCTTGATCATCGTGCGTGCGGTGGCACTACGCACCGCCTTGGGCGGTGTGCTGCCACCACCTTAGGTGGTGAACTACCGTTGGTTGTAGGTTCTTCCTCTGTTTTTCGCACTGCTATCGCGTCGCGTCACATCACTCTTTTTTTACTCAATTTTCTCTCTTTGCCAGATTTTACTACTTAGAATAAATTCGATGATCGTCATTTTTTATAAATAGAGACCATTTTTCCTCATCACTTACATTTTATTCTTCCATCCTCCAAGAGCTTAGAAAGAAAGGGAGTGATGTAGAGAGAAGGAGATGAGAAGAAGAAAGGTGTAGGAAAACTTTGAGGTTTCGATAAGAAACTTAATATTTCTTGTATATCTTAAGGAGCATTTCTAGAAATTAAAACTAGGAAGCTTGAAATTTATGATTTGCATGTTTTATGTTTACGTGTTCAAATGAAGTGAATTTTATTTGACAAAGCATCTTATAATATTTTATAGGTACTTGGTGATTTGCATGTAATCTAAATAACATGATTTTGGTGGTAATTTTTCTGAAGTACGAAAAGGGGAATGAGCATGAAATGGTATGAAAATTATGTATCTGTATTGACAAACATAATACATCAAGTTTCTCGTTAGACTTTTTATCTCTGAAGAGTTTATATTTTTTTCTCCCCCATATGGTTTAGAAAGACGTGAGAGGATCGCTCCCTGTAGATGACGATGTACCTTCTGACGAGAGTAGTGATGCGAATATCTATTAAGGGTTACCCTTAGTTAAGTATTGTCGTGCCTATAAAATATATGATAGGACTATTGTGGTTAGCACGGTCGTGGTCATAGATCGTACCATAGTTTGACAAGCCAAAAATGTATCATGAGTAAATCGTCGCTAAGTATCTAATATGATAATTGGACATGGGTAGTCAGAAATTCGTATCTGCCCTCAGTAAATGGAAGTCGGAACGATTTCGCGAAACATGACACAAAAATCTGAGCGTTTAATGATTTATTTGATTTTCTTTATTATAAGCATGATTGATATGATTGTTATGACTATGATATGATGGATTTGATATTTTTCTTTAATAAATAAGTTATTTTTACAAAGTACGAAAGGACCCTGACGTAACCCCTGATGGTAAGTATTGATAACATAATTATTCGCTTTTAAAATCTTATGATATTTTTAAATACTGTTTTTCTTACTAATTATATGGAACTCACCCCTTTCCATACCCCCAGATGAGGAAGATAGTGGAGAACCGATCGCTGACCTACCCTTTGAAGTTTATGAAGATCCCGTAGATGTACAAACCTTAAGTGCATGACTTGTTCCACACTCTAATGAATCCATTCACATAGTGAAAGAAGTGACCCCTTTTGTATTTTGATATTTTGTATTTTGTTGCCACTTCTGATCTCAGTTATATATGTGTAATTGGAACTCATATATATTTTAATAAAGGATTTGTAATAATTTGCTCTGCTGCATACAATTATTTATCATGCACTCGTAATCTGTTTTTATATCTGACACGCTTATGCCTTAATTAATATTTGGAATGTGACACCATACATAGCTATTTCGTGTTCAGGTGCATGTGGAAAATGATAAGTGATACTCAATGCATAACTGTTTCATATTCAGGTGCATTGGGAAAGTGAAAGTGTTAAGTGATAAGTAATGTGATATATCCACGTGATAGAGGAAATCTTTAGTGCCCTCATTGGTGCTGACGAAAATGACGTCGCGCGATGAAACTTCAAAAGACATAAAGTAAAAATTGTAAGTAATAATAAAAAGGCAACTGTAAAAGAAAGTGTAACTGAAAAGTAATTAGTGAATAGTGTAAAGCGAAAGTGATCTTGATATGTGTAAGGATACTTTACTAGGTGATAAGTGTAAGTGACTAGTAAAAAGTGTAAGTACAAGTGTTTTAAAATTAGTGAGCAGTATTTCTGCCAACTTATTGGTTTATGTGAATGTGATCTTAAAATATTGTGATGTTTGAGAAACCATATGCGAATGTTAAAAGTATTGAAATATGTGAAAGTGAAGTTGTGGTCTTGTGCATGTATTGTTATTGTGTTGTTTTCCATGCTTGGGAATTGATTTTCAATAAATCTACATGTGCTTTATCGTTCTTATGTGATTAAGTGTATGTATGTCTTTATTTTAGGCACTGATCTTTTTTCTTATTGAGTTTGTGAAGCTCATACCAATTTACACTCTCTCCTAGTGGAGATTAATTTAGATCAGGAGAAAGTTTGATGTTAAACAACAATCTTATAATTAGATATATCATATGAAACCTTTACTGTAACTTACTTTTTTTTTTTCTTGAACATGTTAATGGTGATTTATGAAGATTCATTCACAAAATGCTGTGACAGCAGGTGATTAATTACGGGAAAGAACTGTTTTTAAAGGCTTTTATACAAGTATTCTGATTTATGATTGTTAATATCCCTCCCCCCACCAACATTCCCATACACTTTATATCCACAGTAATGTCCCTCTCACTAGCAATATTTAGAGGCCTTGTTATCTCCATAATAATTATAAAGTAGTTTGAAATACATATGAGTTGTTAAATTTCATGAATATAATTTTTTGATTTTAAATTCGTACTTAAAAATTATTAGAAAATAAAATTTAAAATATACTCATCACATCTGAAAAGTAGGTGAACTCATTTATACTTTAAAGCATATTATAATTATTTCATATCATGAACCGTTTGATTATTAATTAAGATTAATAACAAAAAAAAAAAAAAATACAAATACAAATATATATGCAATATAAAATATGGGTGAATTATTAACTAATAAATAAAATAAACTGATGAGATTACCACTTAATTAGTTAACTTGATTAGTCCAAGATAGAAAACAAATTAACAGCCGAAGCATGAATTAGTTAATTAGTATCCACGTAATTGATTTTTGGATTGAACTTGTATGATAGTGAAAACCTTATAATAATGGTTTATATATTAATTAAAAATCTGTTAAATTCAACTGAAGACATGTACCTAATAAATATTTAATCTAACTTGACGACAAAATACAATTATAAGCATAATTAATTCTACAAAATGAAAAATAACCATGTTTTGGGGCAACCTAACCATTGCTCAGCACTCTTCTCCCAAAACGACAAGAATATAATTTTTCAGAATCTTATATTATATATTATGGAGGAGCCTATATACGTCAATCTAGACTTGAAATATCACAGAAAAAGAAAAGATTTTACTCTTAAATTTCGTCCCTATGTTGTATGTATGTATATATATATATATATATATATATGTAGGTAGCTAGCCAGCCATAAGTCTTCCCTAAATAAGTCAAGAAATTATCAAATTAATCCCCTTAAAATCTTTTCTTCCTTTCCAAAGAAAATGGTTGAAGCCACAGCCAACCCTTTTGATCAGCTTTCAATTATATTTCCATCCTCTGACAGCACAGATTCCTTATTGAATTATGTGGTAGATGAATATAACATGAACCACTCCCATAAGATATTCTCTCCAATTGATATTTCACTACTTGTTCCACATTCCCCTGCAGCCGTTTTGTCAGATGAATTTATCGACTATCCGTCTGGTCATCTCCTCCATCAGTCTGTGGATTATGATCTGGAGGAGATGGAACCATTTAAGAGTACCCAGATGGAGAACATTACAAGATGGCTGGATGAGGAGGATGATGAGGAGGAAAGCTTAATATCGTTTGTTAATCATCATCGTCAAGATCTCTTTTATCTTGATCAAGATGTTAGCGAATGCAAGTTTGATGAGCTCATGCATTCAGATGAAGCTTCCATGGAGTTTGATGAACAGTTTTTAATTTTGCCAACGAAGGAGATGGAAATTGATAAGCAATTGAGTGTAAAGCATCTAGAAGGAGCTTTTGCGGAGGCCATGGAGAAGGAGCAGGGAGAACTTGCAGAGGTGATACGTCGTCGCATAAATGAGAAATTGAGTCCCGTAGGAGATATTGAGGAACGTGTGATGTACTACTGGTTTCAGGGAGTCGAGGAAAAGCAAATAGATTACATCAAGCAAGAATCTAACAAGATCTTTGGAGCGGCATTGGAGACATTCTATCAGATATTTCCTTACGGGATGTTTGCGCACTTGGCAGCAAACTCAGCAATAGTGGAATCCATGCCGTGTGGTGCAGAGGTGCTGCACATAATTGATTTCGATGTGGGACAAGGGGTACAGTGGTGTTCGTTAATGGCGACTCTTGCTCATCAACATCAACAAAAACTAAAGATGATTACATTGAGAATAACATCAATTAAGTGGGAGGACGAGGAGAAGTGGAGATTTGTGGAAACAAAAAGGAGGCTTTGTGATTATGCAATGGAGATTGGTGTCAAATTGATAGTAGAGGATCAGGTGGAGCTTCAAGAGATGGTGATAAACAGGTTAAAAAACAGAGGATATTGTAAAAGAGAATGGTTAGGATTCAATTGCATGTGGGGAATTCCACACATGGGAAGGAGGAGAAGAAGAAGAGATGTTAGAGAATTTATAAGTGGGGCAAAAGAGATTTTAGGCTGGGGGATATCATTAGGAGGAATCATAAGCTTTGGAGATGGAGAATCAAGTGTAAATTCTCAGAATCAATTAATGGGTAATAATGGGTTTGGTTCATTTTATAACAGATATAGGGATCATTATAAAGCATTGTTAGAATCAATGGAGTGGAGCTTTTTCCCTAATCATCTTCATCTTTCAGAAGCAAGAGTAGCCATGGAATCTCTGTTTGCAGCACCTTTTCTTTCTCCCCATTCTTGGATCAAACTCTGGGAAGAGATGAAACAAGATCAAAAACAAGGAGCTGGATTTTCTTTTAATAATTTTGAAGCCTCCTTTGGGTTACAAGGAAGGAGAGTGAGGGAAGAAAGCTTGATTGAAGCAAAGGAAATGGTGGGAGATGATCATCAAGGGAAGACTCCATACAAAGTCAGAATTCAAGGACTCAATGCCCATCAAATGGTCTTGGAATCGAAAGGAACTCCCTTAATCACAGTCTCCACGTGGCAATAATCCAAATCAAATTAACTGTTTTTCCTCCCTTCAACAAATTAATTTCTAATTAGGCGTATGTAATTACTGCGGATAATAAATTTATATAATTAATTAAATAATAAAAAATAATCATACTAACGATAAGGAAAGAAAAACATAATATTTTCTGCATGCAGTTTTTTTTTTTTATTTGTCCTCAACTTCAGTTGTAATTATTCTGAATAATGTATTTTGATCCTATTTTACGATTCATAAGTGTATTCTTTGGTGATGTTTGTACAATTATTTTGAATATTTATTAATCTAATTATCTTATATATTTTAAGAAACAACCAAAAAAAAAAAAAAAAAGAAAAACCCTCAAGAAGCTATCTACCGCATTATAAAACTGAATGATAAAGAAGGTTTTGTAATTGTATTTTTGTAAGTATTAATTCTTGTAATTTATTCTCTGTTTTGAGCCGCTTCTAATGAAGATCTTCTTTTTGGTATAGCTCGTGAACAATTTTTCTTTAAGAGAAAAAATTAGATTGACATAATGTCATCCACACAAAGGGAAGATAAATCTTTTGGCTCTTTCAATATCAATACGTTGATTATTTCGCTCTTGTATTTTGGGTAGAGAAGGGATTGAAATGTTGGATAGGTAAGCATCTTATAGTAAGAGGAGTAATTATGAACCCTTTAAACCATCTCTATGAATATGGTGAAGGTCGAACGCTTTAAAAAGAAAAAAATAAAGAAGAATTTAGGACTTAAATGTCTAAGTGATTTAGTGGTTTTATGAATCTATTTAACATTCTAATTTTAGACATAGACATAATTTCTAATTATTTTTTTTCTCGAGCTGTATGGGGAAAAAACCTCTTAATACGTTTCTAGAGGGGTAGTATTCATCTACATCTATCCCAATGAGCCGTTTATTGAATCATTACAATTAATATTCGATCCCAACGAGAAGGAAGAAATCTTCGTAAAGTGGATTTTTATGATCCGATAAATAATCAAACCTATTTAAATGTTCCCGCAATTTTAGATTTCTTTAAAAAATGTGCTCAACCGAAAGAAACTGTTTATGATATTTGAAAAAAGTGGGAGATTTTATGGAAGTAATCTTAATAAAACGAAAGTCAATTAATGAAATAAAAAAAGGGGGTGTGGATAACTCGTATATAGCTTTGTATAAAAATTTCTCTACTCTTTCCCCCCCTCTTTTGCTCTATTCATACCTATTTAGTATTCTATTCCTACTAGAGAATATTATTTTCTATAATGTATAATGAACAAAAATTGATTTTACGAAAATGGATTTTATTGATATTGATATAATTTGATTGATATAAATTACATAGGAAAAAAAATCAAGTGAATAAATTACATAGAAACAAAAATCAAGTGAATAAATTACATAGAAACAAAAATCAAGTGAATAAATGAAGTAATTGGTCTAAAAATAAAAAAAAAATATCATTTTTTTTACATCACCCTGGCTGGGGTGGTTTTCTTTCATTGTAAATCTATTAACAACTAACAAAACAAGTGATTAAGATTAAGCTTGTTTATTTTATTTTTTTCTATTCTTATTTTTTTTCATATTTAATATTCACAATCATATTGACAAATAGTGTATCTAACAAATATAATTTGATTATAGATAAATAGATCTATTTATCCCCAATCCATAAGTTTGGTTTTTTATTTTACTTCATTTAAATGATAGGCTCTTTGATTTTTCTCTAAGATAAGAAATTTTACTGTATGATACAATAAGTCTTTTTGTTTATTGATAGTGAAAACAAAATGGATAAATGACATAAGAATAAGATAAGAGGCAGTCTATAAATATTTATTACTTTCTCTATGATCTGTCTTTTATATGAGAATTTTTTGTATTTTTAGCTAATCCGTTCATTTATTTTTAGGTTCAGAATGAATTAGAAAATTTGAGTTTAAATTTTTTAATTTCTTGCTAGTTTAATGTTTTTTTTTTTATTGTGTCGTGAAATTTTCTCTCCTTTTTTTTTTTGTATTTCGATTGTATCTACACATTCTAATTATTTTCTTTGAGTTGCTAACTCAATGGTAGAGTACTCGGCTTTTAAGTGCGACTAACATCGTTTACACATTTGTATGAAGCGAAGGAATCGTCCATATCAGTGGTAGAGTTTGTAAGACCACAACTGATCCTGAAAAGAAGGAGTGGAAAAAATAGCATGTCGTATCAATGGAGAATTCGGATAACATATTTTTTTTCCTGGATCGGTACAAACCCGTGTTTGAATTCCCGTTGCGGAAAAAAATGGATTCATCTATTTATTTTATATCTTTATACCTATTCTTTATTTATAAATTACTTTCGAAATCCCAAAGATTAAAATTTCTCTACAACAACAGACAATTACAACTTTTTTTATGTATGTAAAAAAACTTCACAAAAAAGTGGTAAAAACTTATTTAGAAAAATAAAAAATCTAAAATCTAAAATATTAGAACATAATGAAAGTATGATACTAAATATATAAAAATAATTCATAATTTTTTTTTATTTCTGATTTTATGTTGAGAGCATAAAAACTTTTGTTTTTTTTTTAATTTTTATTCTATTCTTTATTTTTTATTTTTATTTTATTCTATAAATCGAAAATAGAAAAAACTACTAAACAATAATAAATAACTAAATAAAGGAGCAATATCAACCTTCTTGATAGAACAAGAAAGTTGATTATTGCTCCTTTATTTAGTTATTTTAAAAATGTGTCAGTCTCCACTAAAACAAAAGTCTTATCCATTTGTAGATGGAGCTTCAACAGCTGCTAGGTCTAGAGGGAAGTTTTGAGCATTATGTTCATGCATAACTTCCATACCAAGGTTAACATGGTTAATAATATCCGCATTCAATGTGGGTTGAAGCATATAGTTGTCCGACTGGTTAAATGCTGTTAATGAGAATAGTAATTCATTATTCTTAACAATAGGTCCTGGAGACTTCTTGGTTCATCATGCTATTGCTCTAGGTTTACATACAACTACATTGATCTTAGTAAAATATGCTTTAGATGTACGTGGTTCCAAGTTAATGCCAGATAAAAAGGATTTCGGTTATAGTTTTCCTTGCAATGGTTCGGGACGAGGTGGTACTTATGATATTTCGGCTTGGGACGCATTTTATTTGGCAGTTTTCTAGATGTTAAATACTATTGGATGGGTTAATTTTTATTGGCATTGGAAACACATCACACTATGGCAGGGTAACATTTCGCAGTTTAATGAATCTTCCACCTATTTGATGGGATGGTTAAGAGATTATATATGGTTAAACTCTTCACAACTTATCAATGTATATAATCCGTTTGGTATGAATAGTTTATCAGTCTGGGCGTGGATGTTCTTATTTGGACATCTTGTTTGGGCTACTGGATTTATGTTTTTAATTTCCTGGCGTGGTTATTGGCAGGAATTGATTGAAACTTTAGCCTGGGCTCACGAACGCACACCTTTGGCAAATTTGATTCGATGGAGAGATAAACCAGTGACTCTTTCAATTGTCCAAGCAAGATTGGTTGGATTAGCCCATTTTCTGTTGGTTATATATTCATTTATGCGGCTTTCTTGATTGCCTCTACATCGGGCAAATTTGGTTAATTGTTGTATATGTGATAATATGATTTCTGTTAATCTTTTAATGGAGAAGGGGGTATGCCTTCTTAAAGTTCTATATCTCGGATCTGATTTGTATCCTTATCATTGATAACAGGAACTGAAGCATTATGGCAAAGAAAAGTTTAATTCATGGGGAGAAGAAGAGGCAAAAATTGGCACAAAAATATCATTTGATTCGTCGATCCTCAAAAAAAAAAGCAAAGTTCCGTCCTTGAGTGATAAATGGAAAATTCATGGAAAGTTACAATCTTCACTGCGTAATAGTGCACCTACACGTCTTCATCGATGTTGCTTTTTGACCAGAAGACCGAGAGCTAACTATCTAGACTTTGGGCTATTCGGACACACACTTCGTGAAATGGTTCATGCATGTTTGTTGCCAGGAGCAACAAGATCAAGTTGGTAAGGATTAAAATATCCTTTAATTTTTCTATTTTTTTCTATGATCATTGATCATAGAGGGCCTATTTACCATTTTGTATAAATAGGCTATTCTATTTGTATAGATATCAAACAGGGGCCCATTCAATTCTTCTTTGTCCATTAGTTTTGTCCCAATTTTTTTTCTTTTCATCAGGGTAGAGCAGTTTGCTAGCTCGCAAGGCTCATAACCTTGAGGTCACCGGTTCAAATCCTGTCTCCGCAACATTTTTTGACAAAAGATGTTGGGCTTGACTCTGTTAACTAGTCATTGATAAACACTTTTCTTTTGGAGCGAGAGGACAGGACCGCTATACTATCACAGGCAACTATAACGAATCTTTTAGATTCTTAAATACATTACTTTACCCTAGGCGGATAGCGGGAATCGAACCCGCGTCTTCTCTTGGGCAAGGAGAAATTTCACCATTCGACTATATCAGCATTTATTCTTTCTTGATACGAAATTTCTGGATAATATTTGTTCAGAGTTAAACCAGATACTCTCTTCAGGGTAATTTCATCAAATTCCACCACCAAACCAATTACAATTGCCAATAATATAATATAATATACCAATATTATTGTAATAAAAATATTAATAATTTGATTATATTCTTTATATTATATATATGTTTTTTATTATAATATTTTTTCTTAAAAAAATTTATTTTATGTACATACAAATTTTTTATTTTTTTTAATATTTTTATAATTAGAATATAATTCTATATTATAATATATAATATATTATATAATTCTTATTTATATAATGAAAATATAAATAATTAAATAATTATAAAAAAATATATATCTATTTAAATTTAAAGATAATTATTTATTATTTCATTCATATTTCATTCAAGTTCAAGAAGTTTGACCCCTCCCGCGAATTTTTTTTTTGTTTTCTTCTTTATTTGCATTTTTTTTGAACTCATATTGAATTTGAATGTGTCTCACAACACAAAAAAAGTTGCGGGAGGGGTAATTTATTTTTGGATATGGAACAAATGGATTCAAGAGATAAGGGAATTAAGGATACTCACTAAAAAGACTAATCCAATCTATAATGATGTACCAGAAAATACAACATTTTTGTTACTTGATCAACCATCGGGAGAAGCAAATACAACGGGTACACTAATCAGTAAGATTGATGAAGTAGCAATTAATGCAAAAACAGCCAATTAGAAAGCAATAGTCATGTTTCTAATCCTCCAAGCTACCAATAAAAGAATATACCATTTGATCCCCTATCGACTAAAAAATATTAATATTAATAAAATGCAGCAAGCATAGGGATAAAGGGATTTTACCATGAATCCACTAATTCTATATGACTTATTCCCTTTCCAACCTTTTTACTACTTTTTTTTTATTTTATGCGGACATGAAGTCAAGGCTAATCTTTTTGTTTACTTCACAAAAAGGCATATTGAATCGTACATCTCATCTATCTCTATATACAGATAGACAGACCTATAGATTGACTAGATTGACGCCCGATATCCTTCTATATATAGTGATCGTATCAAATCATATGGCCATGTTCTATTTTATTTTGTGGAATAAAAATTAAAATAGAAATGATTTTTCAGAGAGATGGCCAAGTTGTTGATGGCTTCGGTCTTGAAAATTGGTATAGTTTGTAACAAAGAACTATCGAGGGTTCGAATCCCTCTCTCTCCTTTTCTTTTGCTCGATGAATATATATTTTTTCTTTATTGCCCTTTCCTGGCTTCTTAGTATCATAAAAGAGAATGGCTCAGCTAGGTGGATAGCCGAGCCAGAAAAAAAAAATCGATTGAGTTGAAAGGAAAAAAGAATACTTTTTAAGTATAACTCGATTCCACCAATATATATGATAGAATGAAATTGATTCCTACTTTAAGAGCATTGAATCTCCTGTATCAGTTAAGAGGGGTCATGAAAAGAATGGGTTCAAGATCAAGATCAATTCCTTTTTAAAATCTTGCAACAGCAGCACGAGCCCTTCCTGCGTGCCATAAATGACCTACAAATAAGAAGAATCCTAGAACAAAATGAGAGGTAGCTAATCAACTTCTCGGAGAGACATAATTGACTGCATTGATTTTGGTAGCTATGCCACCTACAGAATTTAAAGAACCTAAAGGGGCATGAGTCATATATTCCACAGAACAACGTTCTTGCCAAGGTTGTATGTCTCTTTTCAACCTATTCAAGTCCAAACCATTAGAACTCCTTAAAGGTTCTAGCCAAGGAGCATGCAGATCCCAAAAATGCATAGTTTCTCCTCTAAAAATAACTTCTCCAGTAGGGGAACACATTAAATATTTACCTAAACCCGTAGGCCTTTGAGCAGAACCCATGTTAGCCTCAAGACGTTGGTCTCTAACTAGAAAAGTAAATGCTTGAACTTGAGAAGCTTCTAGTCCAGTAGGGCCCGTAAAACTCATTAGGATAAGCAGTACTATTGAACCAGACAAAGCAACAAGCAATGAAACCAAAAATAGATAAAGCACCTAAAATATAAACCATGAAAATGAATGTTTAAATGCCAATCAAAAGTAAGTAAATAGATCCAAAACATATAAAAGGCGATTAATCTGGCCGTGGAACAAGCTATTACTGCAAAAATTAGTGAATACAACCAACTATCATTGAGAATTTCATCTTTGGACCAAAAAACAAGCGAGGGGCAGAATACCACAAAGGGAAAGGGGAACAACAGCTGGAAACAGCTACTAATACCCCGTAGGCTGAGGAGGAAAATGAGGAATCAACCCGAGAAGGGGCTCGCGTCTGATTAACTAGTTAGTGAGGCGATAGCTTAATAAGGCGATGATCAATAGTTGGTTCGAAAGGATGATCAGCCACACTAGGACTGAGACACGACCCAGACTCCTATGGGAGGCAGCAGTGGGGAATTTTCCACAATGGATAAAAGCCTGACGGAGCAATGCCGCGTGGAGGTAGAAGGCCAACGGGTCGTGAACTTCTTTTCCCAAAGAAGAAGTAATGACGGTATCTGGGGAATAAACATCAACTAACTCTGTGCCAGTAGGTGCGGTAATACAGAGGATATAAGTATTATCCGGAATGATTGGGCGTAAAGCGTCTGTAGGTGGCTTTTTAAGTCCGCCGTCAAATCCCAAGGCTCAACCTTGGACAGGCGGTGGAAACTACCAAACTGGAGTACGGTAGGGGCAGAGGGAATTTCTGGTGGAGCGGTTAAATACGTAGAGATCGAAAAGAACACCAACGACAAAAGCACTCTGTTGGACCGACACTGACACTGAGAGACGAAAGCTAGGGGAGCGAATGAGATTAGATACCCTAGTAGTCCTAACCGTAAACGATGGATACTAGGCGCTGTGCATATTGACCCGTGCAGTGCTGTAGCTAATGCGTTAAGTATCCCGCATGGGGAGTACGTTCACAAGAATGAAACTCAAAGAAATTGACGGGGGCCCGTACAAGTGGTGGAGCAATGTAGTTGTATGTAAACCTAGAGCAATAACATGATGAACCAAGAAGTCTCCAGGACCTATTGTTAAGAATAATGAATTACTATTCTCATTAACAGCATTTAACCGGCTGGGCAACCATATGCTTCGACCCGCATTGAATGTTGAGCCAGTCGTTGAAGATAAAAGTACATCAAATCCATATGAAATTTTACCGTGAGCGGATTATATCCATCAGGAAAATATGGGTTCGATCAAGATTTATTTCTCTGGAGTATCAAAAGCAAACATGACGTCATTATGGACATAAAGTCCCAAAGTATGGAACCTCAGAAAGAGGCTGACCCAACTTAAATGGGATATGATAGCTTCCTTATGATCTAACATTCTTGCTAATACATTATCTTCGTTCTATTCTGAATTGTAATCTCTAATAAAAAATATAGCTCCATGAGCAAAAGCCCCTGTCATGTGAATCCTGTGATGTATTGGTGATGGGTATATAATGCAGCTTGAGTAGTAAAGTCTTGTGCTATGAATGCATAAGCAAGTAAAGAATACATGTGTTGAGCTACCAAAGAAGTAATAACCCCTAAGGAGGCTAGAGCGAGTCTTAATTGAAAATGAATCAAATTATTGATTGTGTCATAAAGACCCTAGCCTTCCAAGCTAACGATGCGGGTTCGATTCCTGCTACCCATTCTAGATTTTCCGTTCTATATATTATATAGAATTTTATCTATTTCAATATGTATTAATTCACTTTAATACATCATTGAAGTGAATTAATACACAATTCCTAAAATTCTTCACATATTCTTTATCTTTTCCGAACAAAAGATAAGAAAGTCAAAATAAAATCCGAAAAAAAAAATTCGCAAAAAAAATCCAAATGAAAAGTGTCCATTGTCTAATGAATAGGACAAAGGTCTTCTAAACCTTTGGTATAGGTTCAAATCCTATTGGATGCAATTTATTTCCATATCGATATATAAAAAATATATATTTTGTATATTTCTATGTTAAGGTTAAGAAAGTTAAGAAAGAAATTTTGAATGATTTGATGAATAAGAGATGCTTACTTATGTTATATTTGCTTATGTTATATATAGTATATACTTATTTTCTATACTTAAAAACTTATATTATGAATAATTATTAATTATTATATTAAATATTAAATTCAAGTAAAAAATGAAATGAATTTAAATTAAATTAAAGAATGATCAATTTCGTTTCTTTTATTTATTTTTATTCAGAATTATTCTTGAAGTAGAAAACATTCCATTTGTTCCTGAATAGCTTCTTTCAAAATGGTTTCTACTTCCTCAGTGAATGTCTTAGTAGAGGATATGATTTCTTAGAACTGAGGTTTATTTATTTTTAAGTAAATATGTAACTCAACAAGAAATTTCTTTACCTGTCTAATTTCTAATGAATCAAGATAACTATTTGTCCCAATATAAATGATCATTATTTGCTCTTCCACCGTGAGAGGGGTTGATTGGGATTGTTTGAGTAACTCACATAATCATTGACCTCTTGCCAATTAATTCTGAATAGCTTTATCATATCAAAAGCAAATTGTGCAAAGGCTTCTAATTCGGCGAATTGAGCCAATTCTAATGTTAATTTACCAACTACTTTTTTCATAGCTTTAATTTGATCTACGGATCCTACTTTGGAGACGAAAATAACTACATTAATAGTGGGTATGATTCTAGCATTGAATAAATCGGCAGATAAAAATATTTGTCCATCTGTAATAGAAATTACATTAGTAGGAATATAAGTCGAAACGTCTCCCGACTGGGTCTCAACTATTGGTAAAATAGTCATACTTCCTTCACCTAATTGAGAGCTTAATTTAGCGGCTCTTTCTATATCTCCATGAATCTAGGAACTTTTGCTTGCATTGTATCATTTGGTCTACATACTAGAACTGATAACATTCGAGATTATACAGGATTATACACAAAAGATCATTTTTTGGCTCTCTCTTTAACTCTATGTCTCTTATCCCTAGGAGGTCTTCCTCCACTAGCAGGTTTTTTTCGGAAAACTCCATTTATTATGGTGTGGATAGCAGGCAGGCCTATATTTCTTGGTTTCAATAGAACTCCTTACAAGCATTCTTTCTATCTACTATTATCTAAAAATAATCAAGTTATTAATAACTGGACGAAACTAAGAAATAACCCCTCATATGTGAAATTATAGAAGATCCCCTTTAAGATCAAACAATTCCATCGAATTGAGTATGATTATATGTGTGATAACATCTATTATACCAGGAATATCAATGAACCCAATTATTGCAATTGCTCAGAATACCTTTTTTTGGCTTCTAGTTACCTTCTAGAATCTATTTATTAGTTCAAGATCCCTCTTACTAATAGTAACTGGAATCAAAGAATCAGTAGATTGGTTCTGCCCAAAATGGGAATGGGCTAAGGTTATGAACTTATAATCATGGAATCGACTCGATTCCATGATTATAAGTTTATTCCATAATGGACCAGACCGGAATAAGGTTATATACATTCTCATTATGAGAAAGGGTCATTCGAGTATATCTAAATAAATACTATGTTTACATATGGATCCCTACGTTGTTACATTCCATTTACGATTAGGAATAGGCATAATTGGACCTACTTTTTACATATCTCTCATTATTTTGGACCCTATTCATCTCTTTGGGCTTCTATTGAATCAAGAAATAGGTTTGATTATCCATCTTTTTGATAATTAATATATATAAGACATCCTCCAGATAATTCAAATCGAAGCAATTAGATGTCCGACTCGGGGTTATATGACATGATTGATCAATAGAAATACTCTAACTCTCCACCTTTGTCATATATTTCATACATCGCACTAGATAGATATCATATTTATGGAATATGATTCACTTTCAAAATGCCTTTATGGTGAAATGGTAGAATCGCAAAACTCAAAATCTCCTGCTAAAGAGCATAAAGGTTCGAGTCCTCTTCAAGAATAATATTGAAATGCTCATTGAATTGGAATAAGTTCGGCAGTGGATCACGAAATCTTGACCTGCCCCCTCCCCCCCCCCCCCTCCTCCCCCCAGTATATGCTTCAACAGGAATAACACAAGGGTAGATTGATACAATATAAACCTCTGGTAAAATGCCCCCCCCCCCCCCCCCCCCCCCCCCCGCCGTAACCCAACAGATGGAGTACATTACACAGTCCGTTTTAGGGATTGGTGACTTACCCATTTGGTGACTTTGGCACTAAACGTTCCCAAAACAAAATTGGTACTATCGGGTCGAGTGAATTCAATAATAGATGCCTGGTGGCATTCTAGCCTTCCTTCTCCTTTCAGGACCTATCCGAGAGAGAATTCAGTACTTCTTGGTCATAAATATCTGAATAGGGCGAACCGCCCCGTGGATATCTTTGCTTTGGAATAAAACAATTAGAATTAGACTTGGTCAACTGGAATGTGTATTATCCATATAAGAGATCTTCCAATTAAGAAGATCCATCGACCTGAGACGAAGAGAAAGATCTATCTATTTTATTTAGTTATTCAGTTAAACCAATGATTCATTATTAGAGCAAATAACAACAACCATTTCATCCGATATATGTATTTTTTATTTTTCAATGGATTTATATCTTTCACTAATGGATTTTTTTTAATGTAGTGAGTAATAGCTCTGGTTGTTCGCTGTTCAAGAATTCTTATTTAGGCAGTTCATACCATCCATATATAGTGTTTTCATCTAAGATTTAAATTCTTCTATGTTTTAGCAGTAGCATATTATTCCATGGAGCTAAGGTCCAAAATATGGAAGAAACAGGTGTTTCCACGACTCTACCACCTAGTCAATTTTGTTCCAGTTAATCCCTATTTCATGGCCACATATCTTTTCAGCTAAGTAATGGGAAAACTTTCTCCTGTTACATGAATCCAATTTTCATTTCATCTGGGAAAAGCCATCTTTTTCTCAACAATGTCTTTGTCATTTGATCCAATAGCGTTCCGTTAGATAGGAACAGATTTGATAAATACTGATAACTCTCGGATGGAGTATTAGAACGAAAAAATCCATTAGATAATGAACTATTGGTTCTAAGCCATCTCTGGCGATGAATCAACAATTTGAAGTGTTTTTCTTGCATATTCTTGATAAACCAGTGTTTATATATAAATGTAGGAGGATCTGTTTGGGAAGTAAGAAGCCCATTTGACATCTCTTCATTTGCAAAGAATTCTCGGTGTGAAAACACAGAGACAAAGGGTTGATCTTTGAATAGGAAAAAGAGTGGATTTACAAGGTCCAAATGAATTGGCTTATTCGAAAAAAGCCTTGTTCTTTGGAAGATCTATCTCGTGTCTGGTACTGTACGGTTCCACTCTGCAAAAGCTCCAAATCATTCGCTTGAAGCTCATCCTTTTCATCATAAATGATCCGCTTGCCCTGAAATGACTTGGCCCAATAGGGAAATTCCAATTCATTGGGCCTTTCGATACAATCAAATAGAAAGCCCCAAGGGCACCATATTCTAGGAGCCCAAACTATGTGATTGAATAAATCCTCCTCTATTTGTTGCGGGTCAAGGACTCTTTCTCCTTACCTTTCTTCAAACTCTAATTTGTATTTTTTATAGAGAAATCTTTGATCAATGATAGAATAAGATCCATTTTGTATTATATATAAGGGATTCCTCGGTTCGGTCCGAAAAAGCAATGTCACTCGATCATTATCAAACTGATTGCAATCTTTTTCTATCCATAATGATCGCATCAGAGCGCCTTCTAATTCTAATAGGCCAGGAACTAGATCAAAATCATTCTCAACGAATCCATAAGAAGTGATCCCATTTTTTTCATCGGGTCTACGTAGAGACTAAAAGTCTTGAACAACCGATCTGGTAGAATAACTCAAAAGATAAAGAAGTATTGTTAATTTCTTCATGCTTGTTCCAAGTTCAAAGTACCATTTGTACAAATGAGAATCCCCTTCGTTACATGATTTCTTCTCCATAAAGATAGATATAGGAACTATGGGGCAATTACTTAGAAGTACATTTTGTGCAACAGCCCTTCCTATATGATAGAAAAGGATCCCATGATCCTAAACTGATCTTACCTGGGATTGCAAATCCCAAGTTTTTCTATAAAGAGCATATCTAATTGTATTGGTATCTATAATTGATTTCTTCTATGTAATATTAATCGATAGGGCCTCATTGGTAAGTTCTACAAGATCTCGTGCATTGGAACCCATGGTTATGGACTCGAATATATTAGTATGGAACATTTTCTTTTCCATGTGAAATCCTCTAGTATATGAAAGAGTGAAAAAGTGCTTTCGTTATTTTTCTTCTCATCGGAGTTATTTCATAAATACTTGTCGTGGTAAGGAAGAGGGGGGACAAGCACACTTGGAGAGCGCAGTACAACGAAGAGTTGTCTGTTGCGTTCGGAAAGGATGAATCGCTCCCAAAAAGTAATCTATTGATTCTCTTCCAATTGGTTGGACCGTAGATGCGATGATTTACTTCATAGGCTACGTCTCTGGTTCAAGTCAAGAATGGCTCAGCTGTGCTAAGAAAAGAATAGAAGAAGCATCTGACTCCTTCATGCATGTTCCACTTGGCTCAGAGGGATATAGCTCAGTTGGTAGAGCTCCACTCTTGCAATTAGGTCGTTGCAATTATGGGTTGGGTGTCTAATTATCCAGGCGGTAAAGATAGTATCTTGTACCTGAACCGGGCTCACTTTTTCTAAGTAATGGGGAAGAGGACCAAAATATGCCACTGAAAGACTATACTGAGACAAAGATGGGCTGTCAAGAACATAGAAGAGGTAGGATGGTCAGTTGGCCAGATCTAGTATGGATCGTACTTGGACGGTAATTGGAGTCGGTAGCTCTACTAGGGTTCCCTCATTTGGGATCCCTGGGGAAGAGGATCAAGTTAGCCCTTGCGAACAGCTTGATGCACTATCTCCCTTCAACCCGTTGAGCGAAATACGACAAAATGAAGGAAAATCCATGTACCGACCCCATCGTCTCCACCCCGTAGGAATTACAAAATCACCCCAAGGATGCTTTTAGTGTCCAGGGGTCGCGGACTAACCATAGAACCCTGTTTAATATATGGAATGCATTAGTTGTCCGCTCTCAGGTTGGGCAATAAGGGTCAGAGAAGGGCAATCACTCATTCTTAAAACCAGCATTCGAAAGAGTCGGGTTGAAAAAGTGGGAAAGCTCTCCGTTCCTGGTCTCCTATAGCTGGATCCTCTGGAACCACAAGAATCCTTGGTTAGAATGAGATTCCAACTCGACAACTTTTGAGATTTTGAGAAGAGTTGATATTTAGAGAGTACAGTATGATAAAAGTTGTAACCTGTGTTCGAGGAGGAGTTATTTTCTATCATTGGCCTCTATGGTAGAATTAGTCGGGGGCCTGATAAGCGGTGGTTTACCCTGTGGTGAATGTCAGTGGTTCGAGTCCAAGAGTTAATAATAAGAAGTTCTTCATTACCCAGAATAGAATAACCACTTAGAATAACAAAACAAAGTATATTTTTCAAGAAGTGCAAATTTATATGGATACGATCTTCATTGTACATCTGGATGAATTGGATCATTTCTTTGTGGATTCCTATACGAAACTTTTGTAAATGGGTTTCCGGGTCTTTTTTTATCATTTCATCCAACAGGAAGAGTCCCTCTAATTGTATGAATTTTTCTAGAAGACTCTTTTCTTGAATATCATTCAAAAAGCTTCGGATTGCTAAGTATTCCACGAATTAGTAATCTAAGTTTTTAGACTTTATTACATGAGAGAGAGATCCACCAGGGCCAAAATACTATAGATGCAACATATAGAAAAGGAATGAATGCCTTTTTTTTTGCCATTTTTCATTTGTGAATTTTTAATGAACTTACCTCATTTGTTGACTCTATGCAATCTAATATTTATATTAAGCATAAGTTCTATTATAATATAACTATCGAGCCTATGAATCTATTCTTTGTTTTTTTATTTGTGATTAAATGGTTAGTCTTTGAATCTAGAAAGAATACAGAAATAGACTAAGAACAAGAATGAACTTCGAATTTCAATGAAGAAATAATAAAAAGATATTGTTTTCACGTTCGAAGCACTTCTTTCGATGAATTCCTAAAAGAACCACTTCAAATAATGAATATTATTCAGATTTCAAGACGAAAGAACTTCTTTTCTATCAAATATGTCGAAAAAAGTGATTTGCTACCTATACTATAATACAGAAATAATTGAGAGAAATTTATGAAGAATATTGTGATCATAAAAAATGAGTGGTAAAAAATAGACTGAAAAGTTTTCGTTATAAGAAAGAGATACAATTCTTTGGTCATTATATTAAGGAGCACAAAAGAAAGGCTGAAGGGTCAATTGAGAAAATAAAGTAGAGATAATTCACAAGATAGAATCGATATGTATCTAACGTCTAACATATCAATTCCAAATATTAAAAATAAAAAGATAAATTCTTTATTTCGAAACGTTTTAATATATGAGATAAATCATTATTTAGATTTATTACTTGTTTTGTTACTCCATTGGGTTGAATGGATTTACATATGCATAAAAAACTCTTTTTGCGAACAAAAAAACTATTTTTGTCCGCAAAAAGAAAATAGTATAGTTTCGTTTTATGCTTTTATTAAAACTATTCCGTATACATCTGCTTTCACTTGACTGGGCATTCTGAAGAAACTTGAGTTAAGTTATGCTATAGAAAAAAAATTTCTTGACTTTTCAATTTCTTTTTCAAAATACTTCAATTGGTACATGCAAG